>NC_056747.1:1036060019-1036082519 GCF_019279795.1 Protopterus annectens | reverse complement strand
ATATTGCTACAACTCAAGTGCTCTAGGTTGCACTGCATCTGAAGTGTTTGCGTGTTTTAGCTGCTTTTCTGTATATATAGACTTCTCTGTTTCTTTAACTAAATAAGCTCTGCAAAGCTGTTTTATTTTATTCCTGCCTGTATTTCTGATTTTTTTGCGCTTTTAAAGTTTGTTTTTGCTTAGTTTAACTGGTACGCTACACACTCAAGTGCGCTAGCCGAATTAAAGCATTTACTGTGTTTCTGTACCTAATTTCTGCTACTTTGTAAACAAAAAAAAAAAACAAAAAAAAAAAAACAAAAGAATATCCTTGTTTCCCACCTTTACTGAACTAGAATAGTCCAGTCTTCAGGTATTGATGATCTCTGGGCTGTGTCATAGTTCCAGTGTTGCCCATATCCTTATTTGGATAGGAGGAAGCTTCTTTGTTCACCAGTGAGAGTGGAGAGCTCTGAGCAGCCTATCTGTCCCTTGAGGAGTGGTTCTAGCTCAGTGACTTGTAGCTTATTGGCCGTTTTGGGCCATTTCCTATCTATTTCTAACCCCCTGCTTTAAAGCCAGCTTTAGCGCGCTTTTGCGCTTGTAATTTAAACTTTGTCCTGTTTGTTGCATTTACCTGTTGAGGCTACACACTCAAGTGTGCTAGTCTGTGTTACATACTTATTGCATTTTCCTGCTGTTTGTTGCAAAAAAGAAAAAAAGAAAAAAAAAAACAAAAAAATTATCTTTGTTTCCCTTCTTTCCTGACCTAGAGTAGTCCAAATACAGGCTTTGATGTATTCTGGACTTTTGGAAAGTTCCTGTGTTGCCCATTTCCTTTCTTGGATAAAGAGAGGCTTCTTTGTTCACCAATGGCAGTGGGGAGCTAAGAGCAGCCTATCTATCCCTGGAGGAGTGTTCCCAGCACAAGAATCTGGTAGTCTATTGGCCGTTTTGTGCCAATTTCTAGCTCTTTCAAGTCCACCTGTATAAAACCCGCTTTGGCGCGTTTTTTGCGCTTGTTACTACTCAGCCAAGCTCCTCGTGGTCCTGCAGAGTGGTGCTGGCAGCAGAGAGGCTAAAAGAGCGACTGCTAACCTGATAAAAGTGTTTTTTTCCTGCTACTACCTGGGTGACTGTCCGATCTAGCTAAACTGCAAGTATTTCTGCTTCTTGAACTGTTTTATACTGTTTAAAGTTGTTTTTGCACCTGCACTTTTAAAGTTTGTCCTGTTTGTTGCATTTACCTGTTGAGGCTACACACTTAAGTGCGCTAGCCTGTGTTACATATTTATTGCATTTTCCTGCTGTTTGTTGCAAAAAAGAAAAAAAACAAAAAAATTATCCTTGTTTCCTGTCTTTCCTGACCTAAAGTAGTCCAAATACAGGCTTTGCTGTATTCTTGACTTTTGGAAAGTTCCTGTGTTGCCCATTTCCTTTCTTGGATAAAGGGAGGCTTCTTTGTTCACCAGTGACAGTGGGGAGCTTAGAGCGGCCTATCTATCCCTGGAGGAGTGTTCCCAGCACAAGAATCTGGTAGTCTATTGGCCGTTTTGTGCCAATTTCTAGCTCTTTCAAGTCCTCCTGTATAAAACCCGCTTTGGTGCAGTTTTTGCGCTTGTTACTACTCAGCCAAGCTCCTTGTGGTCCTGCAGAGTGGTGCTAGCAGCAGAGAGGCTAAAAGAGCGACTGCTAACCTGATAAAAGTGTTTTTTTCCTGCTACTACCTGGGCGACTGTCCGATCTAGCTAAACTGCAAGTATTTCTGCTTCTTGAACTGTTTTAAACTGTTTAAAGTTGTTTTTGCACCTGCACTTTTAAAGTTTGTCCTGTTTGTTGCATACACCTGTTGAGGCTACACACTCAGGTGCGCTAGCCTGTGTTATATATTTATTGCATTTTCCTGCTGTTTGTTGCAAAAAAGAAAAAAAACAAAAAAATTATCCTTGTTTCCCATCTTTCCTGACCTAGCGTAGTCCAAATACAGGCTTTGCTGTATTCTGGACTTTTGGAAAGTTCCTGTGTTGCCCATTTCCTTTCTTGGATAAAGGGAGGCTTCTTTGTTCACCAGTGGCAGTGGGGAGCTTAGAGCAGCCTATCTATCCCTGGAGGAGTGTTCCCAGCACAAGAATCTGGTAGTCTATTGGCCGTTTTGGGCCAATTTCTAGCTCTTTCAAGTCCCCCTGTATAAAACCCACTTTGGCACTGTTTTTGCGCTTGTTACTACTCAGCCAAGCTCCACGTGGTCCTGCAGAGTGGTGCTAGCAGCAGAGAGGCTAAAAGAGTGACTGCTAACCTGATAAAAGTGTTTTTTTTCCTGCTACTACCTGGGCGACTGTCTGATCTAGCTAAACTGCAAGTATTTCTGCTTCCTGAACTGTTTTAAACTGTTTAAAGTAGTTTTTGCATCTGCACTTTTAAAGTTTGCCTGTTTGTTGCATATACCTGTTGAGGCTACACACTCAAGTGCACTAGCCTGTGTTACATATTTATTGCATTTTCCTGCTGTTTGTTGCAAAAAAGAAAAAAAAAATTATCCTTGTTTCCCATCTTTCCTGCCCTAGAGTAGTCCAAATACAGGCTTTGCTGTATTCTGGACTTTTGGAAAGTTCCTGTGTTGCCCATTTCCTTTCTTGGATAAAGGGAGGCTTCTTTGTTCACCAGTGGCAGCGGGGAGCTTAGAGCAGCCTATCTATCCCTGGAAGAGTGTTCCCAGCACAAGAATCTGATAGTCTATTGGCCATTTTGGGCCAATTTCTAGTTCTTTCAAGTCCCCGTGTATAAAACCCGCTTTGGCGCGGCTTTGTGCGATTTTGTGCATAGCGCAGTATCAGGCAGGTCTGCTTAATTGGGTTTAAACCATTCTCGGCTCCACAATGTTTGCTCTTCACTTTTTCCCTTAGAACTGATCTAGTTCTCATAATAAACACCCTATTCCTACTCTAAAGCCTGGCACTTGCTCACTAAAGCAATTATATAAGTCAGCACTAAACAATTAAAAGCACTACACCCTCACAAACTCTCCTTGAGTAGCTTGTTCCCCATTGGCTCTTTTTTCAATTATGAAGGAATTCTCAATACTATTCTAGCATGTCCAAAGGTCAGTTGTCAATCTCCTCTCCAGTCCAGCTGGTGAATCTGGGAATCTTGAGGCAATGTTACAACTGCCTCATGTACACAGACAACCCTCTCCTCCTCCCAACAAATTCCAACACATGTGAGAGATGCAACCATATAGCAAACTGGAGGCTAAGCTCTCTCAACATAGTACTGGCGTAACCAGTCAGGAGGAGAAGGAAACCACACTCACTACAATTCCAGTCTCACACAGACCTTCCACGACAGCAAACCAAACACATAAACACACAAAAACATACTCGGAGGCTCTAAATAAAAATCTGCCTAAGCAGCAGAGACCTCCAAAGCAGACACCCAAGCAACCGCTACCCCAAAACAAAACACGTGCAACACATAGCTCACAAAGCCAGTGTGCCGAACAGTCACAGCCCTTAAGGCTAAACAACACACCTGATACACTTGTAATAGGTGACTCTATCGTCAGGCACACTGACGTCCCACTCACCAGGATGAACAAGGAGAAGGTCACAGTGAGCTGCCTGTCGGGTGCTGGGATCCACCACATAACACAAGCACTCAGGTCACTCCAAGGCAAGTACAAATATGACTCAGTCATTGTCCATGCTGGTGTGAATGACCTGAGACGTACCTCCCTGGACTACATGAAAAGAGGCATAGAGGAGCTCTCTGAGCATGTAGCCCAGGCTGGTAGGACCCTGACCTTGAGTAGCATCTTACCCTCACCAAGAATGATGCCACAATATGAAGACAAAATGATCATTTTCAACAATTGGCTTAAGTATTGGTGTCATTCAAAGGGGATACAACTGCCTGTCAGCCTGGGATGACATGCTCGACAAGCCACAATGCTTCACTAGGGACGGCTTGCACCTGTCACCCCTGGGCTTTCGGATATTGGCAAAGACTGTTGCCACCCCCATAGTGTCTTTTTTAGGCAAGGCTCAAAAGACAAACCCACCTCCATAGGTATCATAAGGGATAAGAAACTAAGAGTAATGCTACTCAATGCCAGAAGTCTAAACCTCAAGATGCATGCACTCGAAACTCTCCTTAGCATGGAGAATATCGATATCTGTGCAGTAACAGAAACCTGGTTCAAGGCTCCTGAGAGCACCCCAGCACTACCAGGTTATACCTCATACCATGCTTTTCAGCCCCAAAACTTGGACCGAACCACAAAAGGAGGGGAAGTATCAATATTCGTCAAAGATACCCACACCTCCAGGTTGATAGCACAGCACGAAGCATCAGAGACTATCCATGTGCAACTAACAGTGGGTAAAACTGCCTTCCAGTTTATAGCCTGCTACAGACCACCTTCCCAAACCCAGGAACCCCACTCGGCCTTCCTGAGAACACTGGAAAATATGAAGGTCTCTCCAAACACCATTATATTGGGCGACTTCAACTACCCAAACATAGACTGGGAGCATTACTCTAGCTCCAACACCCTAGCCCAAAGGTTCCTAGAATTTATAAACTCAAATGCTATGGAACAACTTGTTACCACTCCCACAAGAGGGGAAAACATACTGGCAATGATCATCACCAACATGGGGGCTCTATGCTCCAGACCAGAAGTGTATCCCTCACTGGTAAGATCAGACCATAAACTAATCTCACTGGATATTCACATCCCGACCCCACCCCCTGCCCAGAAAACCACAGTGAAAAACTTCTCTAAAGCAAATTTCACACTCCTCAAAACCGAGGTGGAATCCTTCAAAGCCCCCGGGCCTGTGGAAAATACGGCCCAGACCGCAGAATCCTTTATAAACGCATTCTATGAACACCTTCAGGAATGCATGGATCATGCAATCCCAAATAAAACCCAAGACCCAATCCTCCAAAGGCAGGTGTCTTGTCTGGTGGACCCCAGCCATAAACAAACTATACAATAGAAGGAGGAAGCTACTACATGGTAGAGCAAAATCCCAAAAAGGGAAGGCATCTCTGATCAGTATTAGCAAAAAACTACGGGCACTCATAAAATTGTCTAAGGCCAGCTTCGAGAGAAAAATTGCACAGGACACTAAGGATAATCACAAGGCTTTCTTTAGTTATGTTAGGAACCTGGGTGGGAATTCCCAGATATGCTCAGAATTAGTCCAAAATGACAAAAAATACACTGAACCCACAGACATTGCCAACATCCTAGCTGACAGGTTCAGCGCAAACTTCTCCCCCCCTCCCCACCAAAAGAGCAAATATCTATCCCAGCAGAGTGCTACCCCCCTGACATCTCAGATGCTCAGGTAAGAGCTGCCCTCTCCAAAGCAAAAAACACAGCATCAATGGGACCAGACGGTGTCCCGGGCTGCGTCCTACATGAATCCAAGAAGAGCTAAACCCAAACATAAAACTACTGTTCAATCTCAGCCTTACTACAGGATATGTACCCAAAGAGTGGCGTACAGCAACAGTGGTTCCTCTCCACAAAGGTGGTGCCTCAACGGATCCTGGAAACTATCGCTCCATAAGCCTGACTAGCTTGGTCTGCAAAGCTATGGAAAGGATCATCATGGACATCATAAATAAAGATATTGGGGACCTACAGACACTGGATCCTAACCAGTTTGCCTTTGTTAAGGGCAGATCCTGTCTCTTAAACCTGGTTGATTTCTTTGAAACAGTCACCAAGGCCATTGACGAGGGGAAGGTGGTCCACACAGCCTACCTGGACCTCGCAAAAGCCTTCGATACAATACCCCACTCGGGCATTATAGATAAGCTCATCAGCTTAAATATAAAACCCTATGTCACTCGATGGGTTGCAAACTGGCTCAAGGACAGAACCCACATGGTTAGAATTGCTGGAGCCATGTCAGACTCCAAACCAGTTACAAGTGGCATCCCACAAGGCTCAGTCCTGGGACCTGTCTTGTTCGGTATATATTTCTCGGAGGTACAGACCAACACGGAAGGACTGTGGCTGACCAGGTTCGCAGATGACTGCAAACTAGGTGCCATAATTGACTCTCCAGCTGACAAAAGCATCCTACAAAAGGGCCTCATAGAAACAGACAACTGGTGCCAGAGCCATGGCCTCAAGCTAAACGCCAAAAAGTGTATAGTCATCCCCTTTGGCAAAAACAAAGTGCCCACAAATTACCACATAGGTGGTAATCCATTAAGTACAGAAGAAGTAATTAGGGACCTGGGGACCCAAGTTGATAGCAATCTCTCATTTGAAAACCACATGGCCAAAGTGGTTAGAAAAACATTTTATATAGCCCACCTAATCATGAAGGGATTCACATCTAGATCAGGGGAGGTCGTCATGCCTCTTTACTCATCCCTCATCAGGCCCATAATTGAGTACAATGCCCCTTTTTGGGATGTACCTTACCAGACACCTGCAGCAACTGGAAAGTCCCCAAAAGTACCTCACCAAGAGGATCAAAGGGCTCAAACAGATGCCATGCACTGCCCGGTTAAAGAAACTCCAGCTCTACTCAGTGGCATACCGCCTGCTCAGAGGCGATCTGTGCCTGATGTATAAAGCCATGTCCAACCCGGAATTAATGGACATGCTGCACCTCAGAAAATCCAAATCCCATTGAGCTATGCGCTCGAGAGACTTGAACCTCAGCACTGAAATAAATAGGACATGCTGGAGGGACAGATTCATAACCCAGAGGCTCCCTTCACTCTGGAATAAAATCCCAGTCCATGTTAGGCAGAGTCCCTCACTGACTCTCTTCAAGAGGAATCTCGATGAATGGATGGGAGATCGTAGGTTTACCCCAGGTATCACTTCTGTGTCACTGTTAGACAGAGGCACAGTATACTAACCTTGAAAAAGGGCATAGCAAAATTCATTTAAAATGGGTGGCGAAAAGCCAAACACACTCTGGCTAGGCTTATAAATGCCCTAGGGCAGATAGCCTAGTATAAACCTATGAACCTATGAACAGAACAGATATATTTGTTGGTCATTATGTTTATTAGTAATATTTTCTTTAAATACTTGTCAATTGTGTAATCACCAGGATTATTATTTTTATCTTTATTAAGATCCTCATGGATGTTTTTTAAAATGTTAAGCATTTCTTCTATGTCTGAGGTAAATGTATTAGTGTGAAGATTTTGGATATTATTGATTTGTGCCTTTTTGATTAACATCTTACTTCTATTAGCTAATCTATGTAGATTTTTTGAAGTCATCACATAACTGTGCAATTTTATTTTTTCTAAAGATATCTCCACTTTGCCCATTAAAACTGTTTGATATTTTCAGTATTTTCTTAATGACTTCAGTATTATCTAATTCCTTTTTTTAAATATTCATTTTATTAACAATCACAGTATAACAAAACAGATATATTATCAAAACATAAAAAATAGAAACTATTTACAATTGTCCATGTCAAGCTTTTTGTTAAGAATTAATACAAATATCATTAGTATTTTTCATGTAAATCACTCAGTTTTTTTCCATGCAATATACTGATGCATGATGTTAGATATTCTCATCTTAATGGTTAACAATTCTTTGTTGTATACACTTCTTGCTAAATTTATACATTCAGAGAATAGTATGGTATGTTTACATTTCCAGTTTAAAGTAATAACTTTACTTGAAATTGGTAAAATTGAACATAAAAGACACGTGTGTGTTTGGAATAACTTCTGGAACTGGAGCGTTAAACAATATTAGTAAGTGTGCTATTATACATTTATCTGACTACAATGCTTGCAAAAAAATTTAAACTCTTTCCAAAATGGAGATATTATTTTACATTTTAGTATCATATGTATCCAGTCTGCTTCTATATTATTCTCATATCTCCAGCAATTAGCATTTTATATTTTTTTATTATTGCAACCTTATGGGGAGTTGCAAAAGATCTATGCAAATACTTCCAAGTAAATAACTTCCAGTACAGTGAAGAAGGTGTTTTGTTCATTGATTTAAGTAATGCTTTATTCATCTCAGAACACTCTGCATTATTAACTCTTGTAGAGTAACCCCAAAATTTTACTTCTACAAAGCAACTATCCATTGTTAATATCCTATATATATTTGAAAGACATGTCCTGTCCTTACCTATATTAGTATTGATGTTAAGTAAAAATTCTAAAATTATTGGGACAGTTTTTACCAATGAGTCTAAGGACAGTTTTAATTTATCATTTACAAAATCCTTACAACTTTGCAGACTCAACTAATTATTCTGTTGTAAATTACATCTGGCTAATAAATACTCAGCTGAATGTGTTTTATTACTGTTTATAAACTGGTGCCAAAATGTTAAAATACTGTCTTTAAAATCAAGCATTTTTCTTAGATTATGAGTTGTTAAACATTCAACAGTAAATGGTATGGGAAATAATAAGAATGCAAGATCTTTTTTATAATTATTATTTAGATATTTTCTAAATGTTGATAAAATGTAATTACTCAGTAGGATAGAGAAGCATTTATTTTCACTTCTCAGACAATAATCTTTTAATATCATTCGAATTTATTGTAAACAATTTGTACATGCAGATTATTACTTAATATTTTTCTTGAATTAGTTTCCACTTAGAATTATATGAATTATTTAACCATTGAGTTATAATTTGAATACTTGCTGGTTTTAAGTACAAATTAAAATTAGGGAAGCTAATGCCATCTTCCCAGGTTTTCATATGCCATTCTAATGAAATCCTATGTTTATTAGGGAACCATAACATTTTAAGTAATATAGAATTAATTAAAAACATTTGGGGGATATGATTACAGACTGAGTATAAAACAAAATGTTGGCAATACTGTCATTTTTATTAGCAAAAGCCTATCTTTCATATTGAAGAATAGTTTATTCCAATGAGAAATGAGTTATGTTTATTAGTTATATCTGCATAGTTAATTAATATTAGTTCTTTACTACTTGAAGTTATAGTAACTCCCAAATATTTAATTTGATTAAATTAAATTAATTAAATTAATTAAATTGATTTTAAATTACTATACTTTTTTTAGTTCTGAGTTTAACTCTTTGTTAATGAACAATGTATTGGTTTTGTTAAGATTGAATTTCAATCTAGAAATATCTTCAAAACATTCCATGGCCCTGATTATATGTTGTAATGATGAGTCAATATTACCAATAGTTAATACTATGTCATCTGCAAATAACTGTACTTTAGAAGAGTAATTGTCATCGAATGACAAACTTTTTATAGTTTTATTTGATTTGATGTGATTTGCAAATGGTTCGATATATAAAGCAAATAACAATGGAGAAAGTGGACAGCCCTGTTTTGTACCCTTTAAAATTCTAAGATATTTAGATAGGAAAAAGTCTATTTTGCTAAATGCAGATACATAATTATACAACATCTTGATGAAGTTTATACATGCTACAGAAAAAAATTATATTCTTCAAGAAGTTTAAACAAATAATTTCAGTTTATAGAACAAAATGTTTTGCCCAAATCTAAACGTATAATTGAAAGTTTTTTTATTTTTGTTAGCAAAACCTATTACAGTATTAAGTCTAATAATGTTATCATATACTCTCCCGTTTAATATAAAGCCTGTTTGATCAATGTCAATAATTTTGTCCCAAATATTATTTAGTCTGTTTGCCAGTATTGATATGCACATCTTGCTTTAGCATTGATGAAACAAATGAAAATCTTCAAGATGGGGGTACATTTGATGTATATTTAAGATTATTAAATGTTTTCACCCAAATCTTTAATATATTTTCTATTAAAAATTTGTATAGCCATCCAAACTTGGAGCGTTATTTATTTTAATATTTTTAATTTGATCTTTAATTTCCTTAAATTAAGAATGTTTACCATTACTATTTCTTTGTTGTTTAGTTATCTTATTGGTAATTTTTTTTAGAAAGCTTGCAAGACTATTGCTATTTATCATAGTACTATTATTATTAGTCATTTGTCCATAATGAACATTAAACAATCTACTGTATCCTGTAAATCAGCAACTGTTTTATTTTTACTTCCATATTTATGTGAAATCTCCTCAATATGATTTCATTTATTCATTTTCTTTGATCTAATGGCTAATCTATGTAAACTTTTAGAATAGTATTGTAATTTTGTCTTTAGTAGATTTATCTTAAAAATCAATAAATTGGCAATGTTTGCCTCTTCAAAAAAGAGGGAGAAACAGATCCTGGCAAGCTTTGCAGGAGCAACTGAGCTAAGAATCCTAATTATTTCAGGCCAACAAATTAGAAACAGATGAGAAATTCCATTAAATATCAAATTAATCAGTTTAATAGGTAGAAAAGCTCTGAAGAGATTTTGTTACATTGTAATTAGCTTTCAGATGGTTTGTATTACAGCAGATCCATGTTAAAATCATGGTGGGCATGGTTTACAAATGTTCCATGGTTTCAGTGGGGTTATAATGTAAAATAAAACTTTTCATTTAGAAGAGGATCAGGCAAAGAAAACTTAAGAATATAACAACTTTAATCAGTATAAAGTAAAAAATGCATAGGTTATAAATTCTACTGAATAAGTTACAATAGTTGCTGAATATTGAGAAATTAAACTGGTCAGTGCAAACCCAATGCTTTTGTTAATGATTCTTCAGATCTACCTACTTCTTATTTGGTGACGTTTATTACTATAAATAAATATATACAAGTTGAGTATGCAGGTAAGGTGTTTTGCCGTCATTTTAAGATAGAACAAAATTAAAATTGTTTTTACTTTGGGTGAAAAGGTGGGAGTGATTACTGGGTGAATGATTCCTGGTTGGCAAAAAAAGGCCTATAAGTTAGTGTCATTTGTAGGTAGTAAGTACAGAGGTAGAGGGCTGGGCATGAGCTCACCAAAAAATGCATACCCAGTGTTGGGGAGGTTATAGTGGGGTTCAACATAGGTTCTAATTGAATTCCCAGTGCCCAATAAGGGGTCTTGCAAAAGATTTTAAAAATTTCCGAAGCTGGAAAGTTTAGCATCCAATGGGAGGGTGACCTTGTATTTGATAATTGGCAAATAGGCCAAGACTTTAAAGAAAATCAATAGCGTGAGATGTAGAGCAATATGGAAAATGAGGAGGCCTTTCTGTGGCACTCTAGATGGGGAAGCTGGTAGGTGCAAGTACAGGGTAAGGGGACCAATAACTGAATCTTTACCATCTAACATATGGAATGTAATGCCAATAGTTAAAAAGAGCATGGGTGGGATGAGCCAAGGCATGGGGAAGGGGGCCAAGGTTTATTTGTAGGTCATTAGGAAACTGTGTCATCCAGTGGGGATAATGGCAATGGTTAAATTTCAGTCTACTAAAGGCCTGTGTTTCAGTGGGGGTGCAGAAACCAATTGTGAGCTATTGACCAAGCAGGGGACAGAACTAATAATAAGAATCTGGCTGCCCTAATAGAATGGCTTCTTGGAAAATCAGCTTCCTAATCAAATATGTACTTATCCAGCTGTGGTGGGAAGGCATGAAACAGGCAGATGCTCATTTATGTCTAGGTTTGGAAATCAATTCAATAAAGAAAATAGAGAAGGGAATCCTGGCAGTGAGGCATTGTCCAAAATGGACTGCATAACAGGTTATACAATGAGATTTTCTTAGTAGAATTAATAGCAGTTAACCCATTCACAGTGAAAGTCTGTTACCATTATAAAATTGGTTAAAATGGGAAAGAGGAAAGCTATGGGGTTTAGAACCAGACTGGGTGAAGACTTTTAATTTGGTGGAAATCATAGTGAGTGCTGAAATGTTAACTGAGAAATACAATATGCATAAAAGAGGTATTCCTATGCTAGTATAAAAGCAAACTGGTGCTGGACACAAAAAAGTTGGTAGGGAGGCATTACTGGGGCCGGGCTCCAGTTCATGTGTCCCAGAACTAAAGGTTATGGGGTGGAGCAATTGTAAATCCATAGCAATAAGGACACTTAAAGGGGCAACCTCACCATAATTAGCTAAAATTTTAAGTGGCTATGGTATTGGAGGTGTGTCTAGGAATTGATCCTATAGTCTGAGTGAAGCAAATGTCCACCAAAGTGTTTAACCAACATAAAAAATGGGAAGTTAAAGCCTGCCAAATTATTGTTCCAATAGAAATAGGGTGAGGAGGTAATGCCTGCCAAGATATCGTAGCAATAGAATGAGGAGATTAAAGACTCACCAGAATAGCCTGACCTAGGCAATCATCACACTACGTCACTGTGTCACTTGGCTGTCTGATTCTGAATTACTGACGGACCCTTTTTCTTAGAGGTTGCCATTAACACACATTTTCTTTTTAATTCAACATAAGGCTTTCCTGAATTTTGATTTTTAAGATTGCTTTCAACCTCCTGCTCCATGGTGTTCTGGTTGCTGAGATTTCACACTTAGCTTTGCAAATCTTCCATCAATGGCCCCTATCCATTTTAGTTTTTAACACTTTTAATTCTCTATCCCATTCTCTTATTTTACATGCATACCCATTTCTATTGTTACCATTTAAGTATGCTTTCAAAGAATCCCAAAGAATGATCTCAGTCACTTCTCCATTATTGTTAAACTCTAAGAAGGTGTTAATTTTATTAATAAACCGGTATTTAAAACCCTTGCATTGTATTATATATGCAGGAATTCTGTTACATATTAATAGATTATTAGACTTCAATGTGAGATTAAAAATGATTGAGTTGTGGTCTTTCAATAGACAGGAAATACTTAATACAGCTTCAGTTTTAGAGTATAAGTCATTTGAGACAAAAATCTTGTCTACATTGGTCTGAGTGCCAAATCTGAAAGAGTAATGTGTATAATTAAGAGATTTAGATAGTCTTAAATCATAGATATTTCTCAAGTTCATTACATTAATGACATGATTAAAATGTTTTGCATCTAATGATAATCTAAGTTTTCTATTAGCAGTGGTGTCATTCTCAGATAACACATAATTAAAATCACCTGCTATAACTACTTCACCCTCATATGAAGAGCTATAGTATCTAAATACTTTGAGACTTTTGCTCCAGTTCCAGAGATCCAATAAGAATTAACTAATGCATAATAATTTTTTTCAATTTATATTACCACCACACTTAAAATCCCATTCTTATCCGAATAGGAATCGATTGCTTTTGGCATATTCACTGAATTTTTCCATAATATAAGTGAGCCTCTTCTTTTTGTTCTAAAGTAAGACTAAAATAGAATAATCTTTTAAGAACACTCTGTCTGCATCTTTGGATAGCAAGTATGTTTCTTGCAAAAAGACAATATCAACCTTATGAAGTTTCATGTTTTTCAAATGACTACAAGCTGGATTCACAAATGGCCAAATTCTGTGCAGAAACAGTATAGCCACTCCTACATGCAATATGGCCACTGTGCGATCCAGGATAGGCCGTTCTTGTGTGCACGATCAGCCCTATACTGTTCCTGCATGGAATTCCATTCAGTATGCAAATCACCTCATTTGCTGGTGAAAAGCATGCAAATGAGGTGATTTTATGATCCAGCAAGCTGAACAGATTCCGTATAGGAACAGTGTCAGTGCAAAAATGTATTCGGCTAGTAGCCAATACATTTTTGGATCTGACAAAACGGAGGCATGACAGCTCGTGAAAAGCATGTATTATGTAGAACAGACACATTAAAAGCAACATAATTTTTGTAAAAATAAAACTTTGATTTTCTTTTGGCAGATCTTGTCTGTTTAAGCTAAAGGCAGCTGCGTGCAAATACGGGGGTGCCAAAAATAAAAAAAAAAGGGAAAAACTGCCATTTAACAGAAATATGCATTTTGCTATTATAGTCAATGGCAGGCAGAATGTAAACAAGACAAGGGAGCACTGGTTGCCAAGAGGAAAGAGTGTGCTTGGGAATTGTAACTATGGACCTGGGGTATGCAAATGAAGGGACCTATACTGAATCACAGATTTCTACCTACTGGAAGCCTGCAGCTATTCGTGCAGGTGCAGAAAATGGGAACCATGTAGGCAGGACAAGAGGATGACTTCATTAGGGGGTGTGCCATGCTTGGTGTAAACGTATTGGAGCCCTGAGGCCCGTGTTTGCTATTAGCAGAGATAAGGAAGGGGTGTATGTCTCACATTGTTGAGCACTGTTTTCCCTGCCTAAATGGGTGTGCATGCTGCACACTGGGTTTTAAACAACAAAAAAAAAGAAAAACAAGAAATAGCAGCTCAGTTCACATGTAAGCACTGCGTATGTGCAGTGTGCCTCAGGGCTTAAACAGGAAGGTAATGGGAAGGAAAACAGCAGTAGGAAGGCAATAAAGGAGAGCTAGCATAGCTGGCAGGTGAAATGTATCAGAATCAGCCAATTACTCAGACAGCAGCCCAGCCCAGCACACTACTATAAACTATGTAAACCTCTTTCACTCTAGTTTTTCCCAAAAACTCTACACCACCAGTGTACACAGATGGGGAAATTGTACCTGACAAAACTAGCAAAATTATAGGGGCTGCTGTCATTCTCTTACATCAATATGTGCAAAAGCTTGAGGGTGGTGAAGATGTGAATGCTGACGACCATCCCACAGTGAGGAGGAGGAGGAGAAGAGTGTACAGACCCAGGGTAACTTACCAGGACATACATGATATGGAGATAGTGGACCACTATACAGTGGACAGGGACATTCTACAGCAAATTGTTGAGCTGTACTGGCCTCTGCCTCACACACAGAATCAACAGAGGGGAACCCATCCCAGTGGATACCAAGGTATGTGTAGGCTTAAGAATACTAGCCACAGGTACCTTCCAAAGGCCAACTGGGGATATCATGGGGATCTCACAGGCATCAGCATCCAGGGTACTCCACCATTTCCTGGATGCCATGTCAGCACATGCTGGTGAGCACATATATTTCTCCATCACTCGTGAGGTGCTGACCAGCAGTATGCATCTCTCCCACCAAACAGCAGGATAGCCTGAGGTAGTGGGTGCTATAGACTGCATGCACATACACATCAAAGCACTACCCAGTGAGTGGGGTAGAGTCTACATAAACCACAAGGCATTCCCCTCCATCAACTGCCAGGTTGCGTGCGATGCCCAGGGCATTATCTTGAATATGTGTGCTGGCAGCCCTGGAAGCTATCACGACTCCCACATCTGGCATATGACACAGCTGTACCAGTCATTTGCCAGTGGGGACATCCCATATGATCACCTAGTGGGGGATGCTGGCTACACACTGGAGCCGTGGCTGATGACACCCCTCAGAAATGCACACACACCTGAACAAGAACTCCATAATGAGGCACACACGCAAACCAGAATCATAATAGAGCATGTGCTTGGGCTGCTCAAGTCATGGTTCTGCTGCATGGACATATCCAGTGGAGCCTTGCAGTACACTCCAGCTATATGTACACAAATGTTCATAGCATGTGCCATGCTACACAATATGATCCTGTGGAAACAGCTGCAGCAGGAACAACACGGGGCAAGGCCACAAAGCCACCCACCACTGCAAAGGCCATCGCAGGTACAGAGGGACTTGGAGGAGGAACCACCTGAACCTGCCCATGTAGTCAGAAGGAGGTGTGCCCAATATGCCCAGACCTTGGCAAAGAGGCAATGTATAGCACATACACTGACACAGTAGGGAACCAGGGAATGACACCTCTCTCTGACTCGCACATACAGTAACAGGGATGCCAAACATGACTCTACCTGTGCTTTACCATGTATAGGGAGTGTTCTATGTGCACCCAACATAGTCAGCCCTCCAGCACCATCCTCAGTACTGGCACAGCCACAAGGTAAGTCACGCTTCCTATCAATTATTGAATTGAGTAGTATGTTCTGACAGTTGTATCTATGGTATGGATGTGAGCATGCAAGGGAATCAGGTGGGTGAATGGGATGGACACCTATATGGGCAGCATGAAATCCATAACAAATACTGGTGTCAACACACTAGGCAGTACTAGACAGGGTGACAAATCCCATTGCAGTACATGTGGTGGCCCAAATGTGTGTCCATAGGGCACACACATGCATGTCAGTGAGGCTCACATACCCACCACCAGCCTCAGCCAGCAGGACAGGTGTAGATGACCATACTGAAAGGCTGGGCTAAAGCATCCAATTGATGGCAATGGTGAACAGCCCTCCTCCAGACCTACACAGACAGACTGCAACAGGTCTGGCAGTTGTATGTTAGTTCTGAAGGGTAAGAAGTCTGAAACTGAAATGTAGCTCAATAAAACCTAAGATCTATACTCCACTGATATGCCTCCAGTCTGCATGATAGGTTAGAATACAAAATGATATGGAAGCCAACAGAGTTCCTGACATATCAGTGCAGTCATAGTACAGTTTAAAGTTGTCAGGTGTGCCTCGTCCCCCACAATCCTATGTAGAAATGCAGTAACATGTAAGTGTAAGGGTAGTATCAGTGGAGCACAGATTAACCGAGTTGGCCCAAAGTACAGGCTAGATTGTTGCATGTGTACAATATTCAGGCATCTGTGTGTTAGGTTATTGTGTGTTCAATATTGTCTGGAAGTGGTCAGCATGTAGGCATGAAGGGTTGTGTCTCGGTGGCCTATGGGCAGTACCGTGGTTGACAGGGCCATGTTCTGACAACTGCAGTGCCAAACACAATGCTTCTCAGCAATACCCATGTCAGTAGTCATCCATACTCACTGTCCAGATGTCAATATCTGTCACTGTCTGAAAGATGGACATGCCATGAATGTAGGCCCATACATACACATGGTACACAGGTGGAAGTACCCTAGACAGAGTGCATAAAATTTAACTGTCAGCTGCACACAACATTGGAATTGTACAGACAGGTTAACAGCACATTAGTTGTCAGTGTAGTATGGAATACTGATGTAGTCTGGCCAATCACTGGCAGACCCCAAAAGGCACAGTTATGAAGTAATGAGAGACTGCCTATGTCCCTACACAAGGCAGCATAAGGGGAATGTCCCAGGTATATCTGTGACTCAGCTGCAAGTAGCTTCCATATCACACATGCACTCAGCTCACCCCATTAGCTACAGGATTATCACAGGTCATATCCTTGCGGTTGGGAATGATTACAGTATGACCCCACTTCTGCATGGGAATACCCACAGAATGCAGCATGCTGAAGAGCTGTCCTATGCAGGTGTGTCCCTAGCTGTAAGCAGCACCCTGCCTGCATCCAGACCAATTGATGAATATGGACAGGAACACCTTGCAATCTTACCCTGTCAGCCTAGGGGAATCCACTGGCTCACAGCCTGGGAATGTAGGAGTGACAGAATGCAGTGGCCTGCTACAGATGGCCTGCATCACTACCAAATGGCCTACAGTCCTCTGTCAAAGTCTTGTGCCTCACCTGTAGTGCCAATGTATGGTATCTCATGTGATCACACTAACAACCTAACACAGTCAACAGAACACAAATGCAAGGCCATGTTGACAAATCTCAGTAGCATGCCCCCCACATCCCACTCATGAACTGTGGACCAATACATAAATACTGCTGGGATGAAGGGTCAGCTATGGGGATACTTCTCAGATATCACTTGCATAATGTTAGGAAGAGGATATAATAACAGAGTGGTGGGGTGTAGACACATGGATGTCATGGAGTGTGTGAAGTCTGAAACTCTGATGTGTGCCCATACTACCCCTGCCTGCAAACCCAGTAATGGGTGGCTACAAATCTGCTCAAAAACCACAATGTGAAGGGGAACTGACCAGATATATGAGCCCTGCCTCTGGGTAACATGGGTGAATCTGTACAGCTGAGAGATAGCTGAGCAGAATATGGCCATTCCTTTAAGTCGATATATGTACAAGAAGGGGATCCTCTGACACCATAGTACCAAGGGGCTGGACTATTTACACAGACCCATCAGCAAGGGTCTGTAGCTACCCCTCCAGAATGGCAGGAGTGTGCAAGAATGTGTAGGCTGTGGACCACAATACTGGACTCTTGTATTTCCCAGTAATTAACTGTGAGCAAATAATTAGTAGTTGACGACATAATACATCACACTATAAAACAGTACATATGCCTGAATATCTCTAACACCAGCCATGTAGCACAAGCAGCACAGACAGCAATAGTTACAGTATCCCCCTATCTGTCGCCCATTGTGACTCCATATTGTCAACCTATCTACAGATATCCTGCAGAAACAGGTTGCTAGCTGTATGTGTAAAACATGGAATGGATTCACGCACTCAATACAAAAGGTCATACTAGGCATGCTCCTACACTTAGAGAAATGAAGCCCATGTCTGGCAACACAGTGGACTATACATATCTGGCATTCACAGATGTCTGTGCACACACACCAAATTGTACACCATTCATGCTTCACACACACATTGGATAGGAATACTCACACATATCCAAGGCCAACACACTATGATATGTCAAACATACACACACAGAGATGTGGGGAAGAGAGAGAGAAACAGTGACAGAGAGAATCCATTATGAGGCCTGTCCCACCCACTACACATCCAATTGGCCAATATCACATGATGTGCTGATGTCAATTACTGTACACATTCCCTTTGGTAGCCCTCAGCCATATAGTGTCTGTGCTGCTTGTGATAACTGTGTAACATGATAGTACAAATCAGTATTCATGTTGCATTTGTATACTCAGTCCTGTCAAATCTAAAGTTGTGTGTGCGTGTGTGTGTTTCCAGAGAAATGATTTATGGCCCATTCACACACACTCCACTTCCCATTGTCCATGTTAGCACTCCTGCTGTCAGTCACCTTGAAATAAACCATCGGCAAAGTTACAGCCCTATAAACTCTGTGGTGCTCATGATAACTGTGTAATATTGTAGTATAACAAGCTAGTTAGGAAGGAGTTCTAATCCTACTCCTGATAGTGTGTGTGTGGTGATGAATGATTTTGAGGCCATTCACACTCACTACACCTGCCATTGGCCTACTTTAGCATGCCTGCTGATGTCAGTCACTTTGAAATAACCCTTTGTTCAAGTCCCAGCCCTATAAGTTCATGGTGTTTGTGATAACTGCATAATACTGTGGTATAGCAAACTAATTAGATTGGAGTTCTAGTGCTGGTCCTGACAACTGTGATGTGTGTGTGTGTGTGTGTGTGTGTGTGTGTGTGTGTGTGTGTGTGTGTGTGTGTGTGTGTGTGTGTGTGTGTGTGTGTGTGAGTGTGTGTGAGTGTGTGAGTGTGTGTGTGAAGATGAATGATTTTGAGGCCATTCACACCACTACACCTGACATTGGCCTACTTTAGCATACCTGCTGATGTCATTCACCTTGAAATAACCCTTTGGCCAAATCCCAGCCCTATAAGCTCCATGGTGTTCGTGAGAACTGCATAATACTGTAGTATAACCGGCGAGTTAGGTAGGAGTTCTAATCCTGGTCCTGGCAACTGCAATGTGTGTGTGTGTGTGTGTGTGTGTGTGTGTGTGTGTGTGTGTGTGTGTGTGTGTGTGTGTGTGGAGGGGGGGGTGGAGATGAATAATTTTGAGGCCATTCACACTTACTACACCTGCCATTGCCCTACTTTAGCACACCTGCTGATGTTAGTCACCTTGAAATAACTATTTGGCCAAGTCTTAACCCTATAAGCTCTGTTGCACTCATGATAACTGCATAATACTGTAGTGGAGCAAACTAGTTAGGAGTTCTAATCCTGCTCCTGACAACTGTGATTGTGAGTGTATGTGTGTGTGTGTGTGTGTGTGTGTGTGTGTGTGTGTGTGTGTGTGTGTGTGTGTGCTTGTGTGTGTATGTATGGAGATGAATGACTTTGAGGCCATTCACACTCATTACTCCTGCCATTGCCCTACTTTAGCATGCTTGCTGATGTCAGTCACCTTGAAATAAGCTTTTGGTGAAGTTTCAGCCCTATCCATGGTGCTTGTGATAACTGTGTAATACTGTAGTGTAGCAAACTAGTTAGGACTTCTAATCCTGATGATGTCAACTGTGACAATGTGTGTGTCTTTGTTGACACCTGATTTTGTGGTCATTCATACTTCCCCCTCCCCTCCTTTAGCACTGCAGCTGATGTCACTCACCTTCAAAGATACCTTTGGACAGCTCTTCAACATATAAGCTTTGTGGCACTTGTGAGAACTGTGTAATACCATAATGTAGCAGACTAGTTAGGTAGGAATTCTAATCCTGGTCCTGGCAACTGTGATAATGTGTGTGTTTGTGTGTGAGAGTGTGTGTGTCTTTGTTGACACATGATTGTGGTCATTCACACTTCCCACTCCCCTTTTTTAGCACTGCAGCTGATGTCACTCACCTTCAAAGAAACCTTTGGACAGCTCTGCAACATGTAAGCTCCATGGTGCCTGCAATAACTGTGTAACACTGTAGTACCAATACATAGTTAGGTAGGGGGTTGAAACACAGTACTGACAAGTGAGAGTGTGTGTGTGTGTGTGTGTGTGTGTGTGTGTGTGTGTGTGTGTGTGTGTGTGTGTGTGTGTGTGTGTGTGTGTGTGTGTGAGCAGTATCCTGTGTGGGTGTTGATGTGATTGTGTAATAACAGGATCCATTGCAGAGTGGGTTTTGCTACATTTGCATACACCATAGAGGTTGTTGTAGACAATCCACAGCCATAAATGTATATATAGACAACCATGATAACACCCAGAGATCCCTCTACACCCACAGATCATAAAAAAACATGTTTGGCTCTTTCTCTCATCCTTTCTTTTTTTCCCTCTCTCTCTCTCTCTCTCTCTCTCTCTCTCTCTCTCCCTCTCTGGTAGATGTGGAAAATGCATTTATTTTGCATAGGCAGGAGCTTGACATTGGTAGGGAATGCTCATGATCAGCTGATGGCCTGTGCATAAATTGGAGTCCTCCACCTGCTAATTGCATGTGGAATAGCTGTGGTATCATCATATCATTCCTATAGCCAATTGCATGGAAACACACTCCTATAAGTAAGCACTGCAAGTGGGTGTTGGCCCTTTTTCTTCACTGCGAGCAGGACTTCATGTGGGTGTGTGACAAACAGCATCACAGAGGGTAGTTGGAAATACCTCTTACAACAAACACTGTGGAGACAGGCCAGCAAACTGGAGGGGGATGTTCCAGACATGGGGACAGAATGTAAGTATTGCTGTTCTACATTTGAAGTAATGTTAGTTTAACAGGGTTTGCATGGATATGGCTGTTCTGCATGATTTAAAGTCTGGCATGACAGTGTTATGTGGCTGAGAAAACTCTCACCTGTAGGACTATCTGCAGACTAGCCTGAGTTTGGAGTCTTAGATTTGGTGTATTACTCGCACATTTTCTGTCTTTGTATAATGATAATCATTATGCTAGTACTTTAAGCAGTGCTTTTTCAAGTAAGAGTAGCTTGCAGATTGTAGTACTGGAACCATACACCCCTGCATGCAAAGCTGGACTCTGAATACTAAGTATCTTGTTATTGGTGTTAGAGCTGTATGTTTATATGTATCTCCTATTGGATATTGATCTTATATGTTGATATTAACTGTAGACTACTATGTTTCTGGACCTGTCATTGAGGACTGCTATCATCTAGTAATGGTATACCTTTCAGTTTCAGACATGTATCTTGCAAAACATTCATCCTAATGCATAACCTGTTGGCTATCTACTTACTATCTGTCCACTGTACAGATGTGCAGATGTCAGGTATTGCTATGGCCATACCATTATGTAGGTGCCCACATTGTATTGTGCTGTGGGCCTGGACACTGCTGCTAGTTCTACATATGGGACATTCCTTAATGTGGGCCTAGCCCCATTTCTTGTCTGTGTGAGGGGCATTACAGAGGTGGTGGCCTACAGATTCACATACAGTGGGTGGCAATACATAACAGGACAGGACCTGTGGAGACAGCCAACCAGCATGGGGGACATACCCCCAGATTTGTGAACAGATTTTATGTCATCAGTGCTGTTATACACATGGTGGATTGATAGATTGACAGGGTTTGTGTGGACATGCATTTCATGTGTGACATCATGACTCACAGTGATATGTCTCTAACATACCTCTCCACTGGCATGCTGTCCACAGATTAGCCACATGTCTGCCTGTTATGTTTTGTGTATTCACCAGACAGATGGTGTCCTTTGTAAATCAGTTGTGGACTCTGGGGAATGCAGTCAGTAAATACTCACATCTATGGGTATTGCCAACATCATATTCCTCATAAAGGATGTTACAACAAATGCAGTGACACCTGCAACTGTCTCAATGTATGACAGCAGTATGTCCAATCTACCCCTGTGATTGTGCCTTTGTTCCCACCTAGTCAGTGAGTGGGGAATGTTATCAAAGGCTTTGGCCACATCAATGTAGGCTGTATGTGCCACCTTGCCTTCATCCACAGCTCAGGTGACTGACACCAAGAACTTGATCAGGTGTAATGAGCAGGTATGACCTACTCTTCACAAAGGTAAACTGTGTGGGATCCTGAGTCTGCAGATTCCCATATCCCTGTTTATTAGGTGC
>NC_056747.1:1036047519-1036055019 GCF_019279795.1 Protopterus annectens | reverse complement strand
CACACACACACACACACACACACACACACACACACACACACACACACACACTCAGAGACACAGACACACTCACTCACACACACATGCACTCGCACATACACACGCACACACACACACACACACACACACACACACACACACACACACACACACACACACACACACACACGCATACACACGGTGTCCCACAGGCATTACACAGACCTCACATTAAGCAGAGGGTGACAGTCATGGCACACACTCAGACCACAGCAGACACACTCTAGACAGGCCCTCAACATCATGCAGTGCATACCTTTTAACTTAGTTTTACTACTGCTTTACACTACTGGGATGTGTGAGTGTCTTTAGTAGGTGTTGAGCCTTCACCTAGAACACACTACACCCTTGTAGATATCAGTGCTGTTCAGCTGTATAGCACTGTGGCAAAATCTAGGGAACATAACTACAGGCTGTACAGAGATTTCACAACTATTTTGATATGTGGGTCATACTCCCTACACATACTGCCTATGTTGGTCTGGTACATTACTGGTTTAACCAGTGGATTGGTGAGCTTATTTTTAATGTCATACTGTGATTTCCAGTTGTCATAACCTGGAATACATATATGCGAAAACAAGGGCATTTCCTAAAACAACTTCACAAACTGACAGTGGATTTAGTAAGTGTATACACCTCTCTTAACATGCAGGGGTTTTGTGACATATCACATGAGACCACATGAATATTGCCATGAGATTTCCACCATTTCATATGACATGTAACCTGTGCATTCTGAATGAGAAACATACACATCAGGTAGGGGTGGCATATTGTACATGATAGTATTACAATAACTGGCTTGCAGAAGGTGCACATCCATAAACCAATACTTTGGTAAAGCACCTGCTGCTCTCAGTACAGCAGTCAGTCCTCTTGGGGTGGTGTTTTCAGCATGGCACATCTCAACATGGCAATGTTTTCAAACTCTCCCTTGACAAACAACTCTAAATCTGTCTGATTTCAAGGCCATCCCCTATGCACAGCACTTGTCAGGTCAACGCACAGACTGTGTTTCGTATGTAGCTGTGGCCTCTGGCTTGGCCACAGCAGACTGTTGTTTGTGTTTTTATGAATCCATCCCTTTATACATTTGGATGTAGGGTGTGGCCCATTGTTGTGTGCAATGTTGGGATACCTCCCCATCCACAGCTATGTGGTAGACTCCAGACAGATCACAGCTACAAGGGACTGGTGTTTGCAAGTGGTCATAATACAATCTGAACTGGCTACAGCCCCAGTTCAAGCTGGTAAACAGCAAACCCAAAGCAGGACACTGCCATCACCCTGCTTCACTGTTTGGGTAATGCTGTTATGCTGTTGTGCAGTGCTGTTACTGTGACAAACTAACATGGCCAAATTGTACACAAAGAGAGTTCAACCCTGGTCTCATAGCACCTTCACAAATTTCCACACATGCATTTTGAAAAGTTGATGTATTGTTGTCCAGATGTTACCCAGAACTGGCTGTTGTGTGTTATGAGGAACAGCTGCCATTGTCAAAACAGACCCTATACCCAAGACATGTGGAGTCCATGGAAGACTGTTGTCACATGTAGTACACACCCAGTACTTGACAGAGATGTCTGATACCCCTTCACTGTTGCTGTATGGCTCCTGGCAACCTCCCTGGACATTTCTGGGATGATTTTACCAACATATGTGTAGGGATGTCCACTTCTTCAAACTGTCATTGTTGCACAATCTCCTGTACACCTTCTGATGACTATCTGCACTGTGTTCTATGACATATGCAATGCTGTGTGTATGTGTCCATAGCGTTCAATCCCTTTGCAGCATGTTAGGCTGTATGTTAACTATGGATTTTGCTGTAGCAGGCAACTGTGGGTGTGTGTTGGGATAATCCTGGTATGTGAGCTGACTGTTATATGCAGGTACAGCAGGAGTCCATGATTGATGGTAGGTGTGTACCCAATCAGATCAACTGCTGTGGTTGTATCACATGCTGATATACCCCAATATGAGCTTCCTCCTGTCCACACATATGCATCTAGCTTCTTGGACTGTTTCCACTCCACATACATGCTCCCCTAACAGAGTTGTATGTTTCACATTTGCATTGTACAGATTATAGGTCACATGACAGGTTGCATGGCTTTGATCTTGTGTATTGTGCTCACATTGTCATATCTCACACATACCTGACATTGTGATACGTGTGTACACCTTTTATATGCACTGTCTTACAGTACTGTATACAACATGTCCTTACTATTGGCACTCTGTCCCAACATTTTGGCAATCATTATCCAGATGTCCTTCAATAACAGGTTTGTGAATTATGCTACTGATATGTGACATCTCATGCAAATAGGCCCCTGTGATATCATGCAATGAACTCCACCACAGGTGATCTTGCAAATACATGCAATTTGCTGACTATAACAGTTCAGTGCATGGTGACATGCATGACCTTAAAATGCCTGGGGTACTGGTAAGCCACAATAGGAAGATCTCATACTTACCAGCCTCAGGCTGCTGTGCCTCATGTTGATGAGAGATACCTAGGTAATGTGAGGGAAAGGTATTGTCAGCAGCTTCACAATAGCCATCGGTCCAGAAGCAATGGTACATGTATGCACAGGTACAGTCTACACTATGATATTTCACTATTTGCTATTCTTCATCTGAAATGGGCACGTGCGCATTACTAAACCCCATCCAGTGTGCTCTATTCTGCAATGACATCTGCATCTAAATACTGTTACATCACATTTAAAATATAGCCTCAGTACACTGATGTGGACTTTTGCCTTACCTAGATGCTCCTTGCCGGTTTCCTGGGTGGCACCCACCTCCATGACAGCTACATTTTGTAGTGGTTGTTCTCTGTGGGCCACCACAAGGTTGGCAAGGAGCTCCAAAATTGCTGTAAGTAGGGCCTCTCTGGCCGCCCCACCAGTAGCAGAACAGTCCCATGCCACCACAGCAGCCCATTGCTGTGCACGCCGAATCAGGTCAGTTGCTTTGTGCCTGACCTGTTTGCACATGCGGCCATGGTTTCCCAAGGTGTTCACTCTCTGTGTGAGGTCTTACCAGAGGGCTGTCATCTCCCACTGATGTTGGCGACCCCGAATGAAGAGGATGTGATAGTGTTCCAGGATGGCCTCAGTTATGGCTGCTGTCTCCTGGTCATCATAGGTTGGAAGTCTCTGCATCACACCTGAAAGATATAAACAGGGAAAAACACATCACAGGGCATCAGACATTGTCCATAGTTCTTTACAGAGAAAGCTCACTAATAATGAGCATCAGTAGCCACAACATTATATCATATAATACTCCAGTACCTACCAGCATTGTATGGACATGCATAGCATTATGTGTAAGTAGGCAGTTTGCACCTGATTAATGGTGAGGGTAGGGGTGCATGTGACGTTGATCCAGGGGGGTGATGTTTGTCCTAAACATGTCAGAAGCAGGTCGTCTTTAGCTATGGTGTGTGTGTATGTGCTGTGTCTGACCTCCATAACAGGCTGGGTTGGATAGTTGCCTGTGAGACCACAGACATATGTGGGAATGGCCTTCCGATTGCCCTCAGTGGATGTGTACAATTTGTACTCATACTCAGCATTACATTAATGCACCTGTGACCCACTATGCTCAATCAGACACAGGTTGACATGCTGCCCAGATGGTGACTGCTCCTACACACGTGGTGGTGGAATGAAGAAGTACAGGGGAGTATGCAGAGAAAGGTGCTGGCAAAGGAGAAGTGGGATTGACAGACAGATGTAGAGAGTAGACATGAGTATAAATAGATGGGGTGCATGGCAAAGAGAGTGTTGGTCATGGCTATGGCTATGGATGTGGAGTCTGATAGACAGATGTGGAGTTTGGGGATGTATATAATGTTGGACAGGACAGATGATGTATAGGGCCTGTCGCTATTAGCTAGACAGAGGCACAAAGCTAGGAAGGATATGCAGCACAAAAGGATGATAAAGGTATATGGGTGAAACATGCAAGCTAGGAGTGTGTTTAGAACATATGGAAACATCACTTTGATGGCCTGTTCCATGAGGAAAATGGGGGAGGGAGGGAAGGCTGTCTGAGGTGGATATGGTTAATCAGGAGGTGCAACAGATTATCAAGGAGAATATAAGGATAGCTATGAAGGGGTTTAACAGTGGAAAGGCTGTTGTTCCAGGTGACATACCTGTGGATGCCTGGATGTGTTTCAGAGACATGGCAGTGGTATTTTTAAATGGATTGTTTACTTTAATCTTGGAAAATGAGAGGATGTGTGAGATGTTGGTGAATATGTATGGGTACTGCTTATCTGAACAAGGGTGGTCTGCTGTAGTAACAAGTGAGGGATAGCATTGATTGGTCACAGGATGAGGTAATGCTAAAGGGTGGTGGCAGCTAGGTTGAGAACATGGTGATGCTTGATGATTTGCAGTATGGTTTCATGCCAGATAAGAGCAGTACAGATGCAAATGTTGATCCACAAGTGTTGATGGAGCTCTGCACTGAGGCTGAGATGCAGCTGCATTGTGTCTATGTGCACCTACAGATAGCATATGACATGCTGCCTGGAGAGTAGTTGTGTTATTATATGTGGAGGACAGGGGTGCCAAAGGAGTTTTTCAGACACCTACAGGATGCGTAGGAGGCTAGTGTGACACTAGTGATTTCTGGTTTTGACATGACAGGTGGATTTAAGGTGGAGGTGGGAGTACATCAGGTGTCAGATGTGTGTCCTTTCACATTTGCAGTAGTGAGGGACAGGTTGACAGACATGATCAGACAGGGGCCCCTGTTGACTGTGCAGTTTGCAGATGACATTGTGGTCTGTAGTGAAACTAGGGGACAGGTTGGGGAGACCCTGGGGAGGTGGGGTTATGTTGTAGAGCGGGGACGTATGATGGTCAGTAGGACTAAGTAAGAATACATGTGTGTGAATGGGGTGGGGGATAGAGGAATGGTGACAATGCAGGGCGTACAGTTTGGAAGGTGGATAGATCTAACTACTTGGGCAAAGAACTAACAACAGGACCAGCAATTCAGGCAGCAATCATTCCTTTTATTTAAGTGCAAAAGCACATATAAGAGTGAAAGAACAGACTGGTTTCAGCTATAACATTAGTTAGCCTTACTCAGTGTACACTGAGGAAAGCTAACTAATGTTATAGCTAAAACCAGTCTGTTCTTTCACTCTTATATGTGCTTTTGCACTTAAATAAAAGGAATGATCGCTGCCTGAACTGCTGGTCCTGTTGTTAGTTCTTTGCTCTTTATGGTTTTGGGACCAGGCAGTAGCCATACGTGCAGGGTTTCTTTGCAGTTGGACTAACTACTTGGGAACATCAGTTCAAAGTCATGAGCAGTGTGGGGAAGAGGTGTACGAGAGAGTACAGGCAAGTTGTGTGTGGTGGGGAGGGGAGTCAGGAGTTATTTGTGACAGACAAGTACCATTAAGAGTGCTATGTAAAGTCTACAGGAGGGTAATGTGACTGGCTACATTATATTGGTTGCAAACAGTGAGATTGTACAGACAGGCAGGATTCAGGGCTGGACACAGCAGAGTGTGGGATGTTCACATTTGCACTGTGTGTGACAGGGGAGATAGGATTAGGGACATGTTTGTTTGTGGGTCAGCCCAGGTTGGATGGCTTGGGGACAATGCCAGACAGTGGCATGCTTGGTTTGGACATGTGCTGAGGAAGTATGGTGAGTATATCTTGCAACAGATGAGGCTGCCAGGTTACAAAGACAGCAGACAGCCTACAAAAGGCATATGCATGGGGTGATAGCAGACATGCAGGTGTATGGTGTGTGAAAGCAAGATGCAGAGGACTGGATGCTGTGGGTGGAGATGATCTGCTGTGGGGATCCCAAACAGCAATGGCCAAATAAAAGGGAGATGTTGTAATGTCATTGTTTGCAGGTTGCCAATTATTTGCAAGACATGACACAAGTCTTTGAGCAAATGACTGCAAATATGAGGCACAGATATGGTCAGTGTGCATAACAATGGACAGTTGAATGGTATGAGTTCAGTATATCACATGCAATCCTACACACATAGCTGTGACATTATTCCACTATGCAACTACCCTGTATAGCTCCATGACATTTCTGAGACAAACATGCATAACATAGTTGTATTCACAATTCATATCTGGATATATGTGTGACATCCGGGGCCTGAGCTGTATTCTATGTCACTACAGAAGGACAGACAGAGATGCTATGGCCATAGGTTCTGCTCAGCAATATGTCCGTTCAGCATGTCTTGTTGGGACATGTATATTAAACTTCCTAGTTCCAGTTATTACATACCCCCTACTGCAGTCCATTACATGCATACATGTTTGACATACCTGCTTTTTTTTCCTGTTGATGTATGATGGTTTTTGTTTTTTCTTTCTTTTTTTCTCTCTTGTGTGTGTCTCTCTCTCTCTCAGATGTAGGTTGTACATCTGTTTTGCAGAGGCAGCAGCTTGCCTTTTGTAGGTACTGGTCAGGATCAGCTGATGACCTATGCATGAATTGGAGTTCCAAACTTGCTAATTCCATGTGGAACAGCTATGGTATTATTCCTGTAGCCATTGGCTTGGAAACACAGTCCTATAATGGTGCACCTCATATAGACGTCAGCCCTTTCTTTGCCTGTGAGGAAGTTTTCATGCATATGTGTTACACATAGTATCACAGCGGGTTGTTCTACTAATAACCTATGACAGAGGCTGTGAAGACAGCCCAACTCATCAGGGACAATTCTTCCAGATACAGGGACAGACTGTGAGTATTGTTGTTATGCAATTGAAGTACTGCTGGTTTGACAGGGTTTGTGTGAATATGGCTGCCCTACATGATTGGAGTCTTGAGAGTATTATATGGTTGACATAGCTCAGAATGCCCAGAGTTTTTACTGTTATTATCAGTGTGTTACTCACACATTTATTGAATTTCAAAGGTCAGTAGAATGCACTGTAGGATAGTAGTCAGTAAATGGTAACATCCATGTTTGTTTCTGACTTCATATTGCTCAGAACAGATATGTTACAATAAACCCTGTTACACCAGCTACTTTCTCGGCTTATAACAGCAATATCTCCATCCTGGACCTGTGTTTAGGCCTCTAACCATGAGTATGTCAAACTTTGTCCATATATCATGCAGTCAGAGGCATAGAGATATGGTATATCATTACTTAATGATGTAATTCATAATATCATCCCAGTTAGGTATCAGACTGCCAGACATTTTATGTGTAAGAGACCTTATATATGATGAAAAGGCCTGGACATTCTTTGGGAGTGTGTACAGTTGGGAGGTCTTTGTATTTCTAGCTATTGTTGGCAGACTGTCAGGATTATGTAGCAGTGTATTGTGAATATGTTATTTCTTGGGGGGGGGTAGATGTAAGTTCATAGGTTCATAGGCTGGTACTAGGCTATCGGCCATAGGGTCTATATAAGCCTAGCC
>NC_056747.1:1036005019-1036042519 GCF_019279795.1 Protopterus annectens | reverse complement strand
GACGAGCCCCATCCCCTGAGGTGATTCCACCCAAAAATGGTTCAGGATCAGCAAACAAGGAGGTCCCAGGGTGGGTCCTAGATGTGCTGGGACGCGGTGCCATGGCCAGATGAGGTGGGAGAGGTGGGTCCGCAGGGACCGGCCTTCTCAAACATGCTATGGTGTTACAGTTTTAGAACATACATGGGTTAATAATAGTCAACACAATCGAGGAGTAGTTATAACAGCATGCATATATATTCCCATTAACCCAAAAAACAACTGATTTGGAACAGTTGCATAGCAAACAAAACACATGCATATATGGAACCACAGTGAGCATTACAATGGCATGCAGGTTACAGTGATAACAACAGGCCACCAATGATAGTATCTCAACATGGAACATTAATAGAAACACATTTCAATATTTATTGAACAATAGGACATATGTCTCAACAGTAGATTTGGTGCAAACATACCCATTGATTTGTGTGTTTAGATTATTGTTGCAGATATGGTGGGGCGGGGGGATGTCAATTAACAACTTGTATATCCTTGCAGTACTCACAATGTTAATGATCATTGCTCTAATCATTAGTCTACAGGTATTATTACAATACCCTATGGCCTTGATTTGGGCAGTGGTATGTTTGTACACAATGTATACTTCAACTGTCTTATAGCTAATTTCTACTTCTTTTACCTGGTAGACCTGTAAAGGGAATGTTTGTTAACACTACCTCACTGTTTCTACACATATCCACAGATTCCTAGTTAAAATGATGCACATACCTCTCAATCTCTTAATGCACAACATCTGGACAAAGCTTGACAACATGGGGGTACAAATAGGGACATATTTTGAATATTGCTCTTATAAACTTTTAGACAGTTGCTTGAGTAACAGGATTTGTTTTAATATACATTTTCTGAGGGATATGAAGTCTGACACTCAAGTGTATGTCATTATTTGGTGATTACAGTCCTGAGATCATCCCAGTGATTTGCCAGGAAAAAAGAGGGACAGGCCAAATATATGAGACAAATATCTGGACATTCTGGGAAAATCTGTACAGTTGAGAGGTATGATTTATGCATACAGCTTACTAACACTCCTAGGATTTGAACCATGGCTATGTCTGCTAAAAATACAACAATTTCTGTTTCATCAGAGTGAGCTATTTAGAAGCCACTGTCTGTTTCTTCAGTGTTTTCTGTCTAAGTCTCTCTTGGTTGTACAATCTGGCCTTGTAATTACAACAGTCTTACACAGACATTCCTAGACATATTTTTATGTAGCACAGTGTGAGAAACAGTGGTTGACACAACATTACTATTCTGATATCAGATCTTGGTGAAAGCTACATGTCAGGCCATACAATACCAGAGTAAACACAACCAGTCCAGGATTTAAAACTTTATTGCCAGGCAGTTACAGTTTTCTTATTTGAAAGACCTATGGGGGAATGTTTGTTAACACTACCTGACTGTTTCTACACATATTCCCTGATTCCTAGTTAAAATTATGCACATAGCTCTCAAACTCTTAATGCACAAACTCTGGATAAAGCTTGACAACATGGCGGTACAAATAGGGACATATTTTAAATATCACTCTTATAAACTTAGAGAGTTGCTAGAGTAATAGGATTTGTTTTAATATGCATTTTCTGAAGGATTAGAAGCCTGAAACTCAAATGTATGTCATTATTTAGTGACTACAATTCTGAGATCATTCCAGTGATTTGCCAGGGAGAATAGGCCAAAAATATGAGTCAATTATCCGGACGTTCTGCAAAGATCTGTCCAGTTGAGTGGTATGATTATGCATACAGCTTACTGCCACTCCCAGGATTCGAACCATGGCTGTGTGTGCTAAAAATACAGCAATTTGTGTTTCATCAGAGTGAACTATTTAAAAACTGCTGTCTATTCTTTCAGTGTTTTCTGTCTAAGTCTCTCTTGGTTGTACAATCTGACCTTGTACTTACAATAGTCTTATACAGACATTCCTAGACATATTTTTTTATGTAGCACAGTGTGGGTAACAGTGGTTAACACAACATCACTATTCAGAGAATGCAACACTAAATGCCATACAATACCAGAGTAAACACAATCAGTCCAGGATTTTCAACTTTATTGCCAGGCAGTTATGTTTTTATTTTAATATCACCTATATGGGACGATTACTGTCATACTGTCTGGTTTATTCAGTACAACCTATACACAGTTTTTATACTGCCAGGTGACTTTCTACTACTTTATATTTATTTGGTATGACTACTACAAGCAGGATTGTTACTCATCAGCCTCACAAAGCAACCTTTGCAACCTACTGGTATGGGCTTCCTGATTCACAGCCCACTCAGCTCCAGCTGTAAAGGGGATATAGCAATATTTAGGCATACCTAGCCATCACATACACAGGCTGGAGTTTGGTAAACAGTTATTGATATGAATACTTACACATTGCTGGGACATCACCCCTCTGCCTTGTTTCTTAGACCCACTTGTCCAAGAGCTCCCCGATCCTTCAAGTCGGCATAGTGGTGCCGGACCGGCTCACCAGTCTGAGGGATACCAGTGGCACTGGTGCGATCATGGACAAGATGGTCTCAGGCTTCCTCTTTGTATTGGGAGCCCTGGTACAGGCCCTGCAGCAGTATCTCATCATGGTTATTTACCAGGAGTCCTACCATGACCTTGGACTCCTGTATGCCCCAGCGCTGCACCAGGAAGCACATGCCCTCACTAACAGCTGCAATACTGCCTACAGAGGGAAGCTGTAACCAGTTATGAGTTGTATTCCTGCCTGCAGGGTTTAAATACAGCCAATTTCTTGCCCTTTGCCATGACTGGATGGTTTTGAATATGCTGAGCTAAGCTAAGCTACAGGCAAACCTGCTTAGCTAAGGTTGGCAGTGCTTAAAGGGGCAGGTTCAGCACTGCTTACCAATGGGCAAATCCACTTAGCTGGGCTACTCATTGCTTAGCAGTCATATTTACACAATGCTTACACCTAGTAAGCAGAGCTGTGCAATGCTTAGCATTGCTTATTATTTATTTTATAGACTATCTGCTGTATGGGATTGATTCATGATTCATTACATATTATTTATTTATTTATTTTATTTTATTTTACTTTTGTTAACCGGGCTAGTCTAGCTGGATATATGTCCATTTTCAGTAGAGGCCCGGGGAGAAAAGCTCCACACATAAATCAATATAAAGAGACATATAATAAAAAAATTTAAGTATAATAAGAATATACATTTAGTAATAAGAACAACAAATACCTAAGGCACTCACAAAAATTTTACTAGGTCAGTAGTAGCATAACATTAAATAAGCTAAAGATTAGCAATTAGTTTTCAATAATCTGTCAAAGAGAAAGAGGTAAAGCAGGAGATTTAAAGGGATTAATGTAGTAATACAAGAGAGGGAAAGAGTGAGAAACAGTAGTCAAGTAAGGAGATGGAGTAGGAGGATGGAAGAGAGGGTCGGGGAGAGAAAAGGAGGAGTGAGTCAGAGCATAAGAGGAGAGCAACAGGGCAAAAAAAAAGAAATAGTGTGTATAGCTAGTAAGCACAGTATATAGTTATGGTAGAGTGGGGGGAGTGAAGAAGGTTAGTCAGGAGTCCTGCAGGAACACAGCCAGTGGTTTTGGAAGTACAGTTTGATTTTTTGTTTGAAGAGTGGCAAGGAGGAGATTAGAGTGATATCAGTAGGTAGCAGATTCCATGTCCTACCTACAGTATTAGTGAACAGGGAGTCACCAGCTAAATTATGGGATTTTACAGATTTGGTCATAAGTTTAGAAGAAGATCGAAGGGAGGTAAGATTGTTATAAGGGATTAAAAGTTGAGAAAGTATTGGGGTGTTATCCGGTTGGTAGAGTATCTTGTGGGCAATAGTAAGTTGTGAGATAATAAGACAGTTGTGTAGCTCTAGCCAGCCTAGGAGTTTTAGGTTATGACAGTGATGTGTTCTGAAAGGGTTACTGGTGGCAAGGCGAGCAGTGCTATTATAACAAGTTGCTAGTTTATTTAGGTTAGCCTTTTTAAGGTTAGTGAAAATAGGTGAGGCGTAAAAGAGAGTAGATATCAGATGGGAGTGGGCGATAGTAGCTCTGGTAGAAGGTGTAAGAAATGGTTTAATACGGTATAATGAACCTATTTTTTTGTTAACTGTTTTGATGATATTATTGATGTGTTGATCAAAAGTGAGATTGTTATCAATGGTTATTCCTAGCAGTTTAGTTGTTGTGTCAGGAGAGATGATAGTGGTGTCAGTGGACAAGATGTTGAAGTTTAATGGGGAGGCTCTAGTGGTAGGAGTGAAAAGGAGAAGTTTAGTTTTTTTAGCATTGAGGAGGAGGTACCGTCTAGAAAACCAAGTTTCTACAGTGTTGAAGGTAGTTTGAGTTAGAGAGAGTAGCTCTGAAGAGGTAGATGCTGAACAAATAATAGTGGAGTCGTCAGCGTATTGGATGCAGGTAGCTTGAGGGATTACAGTGTTAAGATCGTTTATGTAAAGGGAGAAGAGAAGTGGCCCAAGAATGGAGCCCTGTGGGACTCCAATAGAAACAGGCAATAAGGAAGAGATATGATTGTCCCAAAGAACGGCTTGTTGTCTGTTGCTTAGATAGGAAGTAAACCATTTTATAGCCAGGTTATCAAATGACAGGGATTCAAGGATGTTAATAAGGGAAGAGTGGTTCACCATGTCAAAAGCTTTAGAGAGGTCAATGAATAGAGCAGAGGAGACAAGGTTGGAGTTATGATAGTTGTTAATGGTATCAACAAAGGAAAGGAGGGCAGTGGAGGTGCTATGGTGTGGTCTAAAGCCATGTTGGCAGTTGGCTATAATGTTGTGTAAAGAGAGATGCTGTACAAGTTGCTGATGAATACATTTTTCCATTATCTTAGCTAGAGGTGAGAGAAGAGCAATGGGTCTAAAGTTAGTGTAGTCAATAGAGTTACCACCTTTGTGTAGTGGGATGATATGAGAGACTTTCCATATATCAGGTATGGTTCCCTCTTGGATAGTCCTATTTATGAGTATAGATATAGGGTATGCAATCTGTTTAGCAGCCTTTTGAAGAAAGAGAGAAGGGAGTTTGTCAGCAGAGGGAGTGCAGGGTTTCAGTTTGAGAATAAGCTTGTAGATGAAAGAGGTAGAGATGGACTGAAGAGTGAAGTTGTGGGGAGAGTCAAGATTATTTGGAGGGTAAAAGTTATTGGTGTTTAGTTGTCTAGCAAGAGATTGAATGGTTTCTATAAAAAAGGAGTTAAAAGCGTTTGCAGTATGGTTAGGGGTATCTGGGTCAGCGTTTAGAGGGGAGGGAGTTTTAGCTGTTCCAGGAGAAAGGAGTTTGTTGATAGAAGACCAGAATTGTTTGGGTTCATTTAAATGGGTTTCTTGTAGTTTTTTGTAAGGTTTCTAAGTTGGCAAAAATGAAGAAAATCAGAGCTGATTCTATGGTATCTCCATTTGGCCCAAACTTTATTTTTAGTATGAATTAATGTCTTTGTTTCCTTTGAGAGCCATGGGGCTATATTAGACTTTATTCTAATAGAGCGTTCAGGGGCATGTTTATCCAAAATGGAAAGGAAGGTAGAGTTGAAGAAAGATACTGCTTCATTAAGTGGAAGTGATTTCAAGAGGTTCCAGTTGCATGTTTTGAGTTCATTTTGAAATAAGTCAGTTTTAAAGTGTTTGGTAGAGCGTATTATTCTAATGTTGGGGAGGTTTTGATAGTCAGTCTTTTCTCTAGAGATATAGGTTAGGCAGTGGTCACTGAGGTCATCAGGCATAATTCCTACTTTATATGAGACATTGGCTTTGTTTATGAGTATCCAGTCTAAGATACTCTGTTTCTTACTTGGTTTATTAAGCCTTGTTGTAGTGGTAATGGATTGAGTAAAACCATGTAGGTTTATATGACAGGAGGGATTTTCATTATTAATGGTATTCCAGTCTATATTAAAGTCACCCAGAATAATAGTTTCTTGGGGGTAGTTAGAGGAAACCCAACAGAGAAAGTCTTCTATGATAGGTATATTGTTGCCTGGTGGAATATACATGCAGATGGTGTAAAGGGCTTTTTGTGCATTTAATTGAAGTTTAGCAATGATGGCTTCAGCTCTAACATCCTGAGTTGGACAGGCTGGGAGGGTGGAGATGCTAAGATGGTTCTTAAATAGAATTGCCACTCCACCGCCTTTACGTTTAGAATGATCAAGCCTATATAGATTATAGCCTTGGGGTATAATCTCAGTGTCTTTGGTGGCTGGTTTTAGCCAAGTCTCTGAGAGGCACAAAATGTCAAAGTGGTGAGTGTCTAAGAGGGCATGTAAGTAGGGTACTTTGTTATTTACACTTCGTATATTTAGATGTCCTACGAGTAGGGTATTATTGTATTTAGGCCTAGATACTTTAGGGGAGGAAGAAGTAGGGCCAGGGTTGGGGTGAATGTCACCGTCTTGTAAGGTAGGAGTATTAGGTCTGGATGTGAAGTTGCTTTTAAGAAGGGTTAGTTGTTTCATTTTTTTATCTGAGGGTAAGGCATAGGTAAGGTGAGAGTGCCTATGGAATTTATGAAGGTGATAGCTGGGGGTGGAGGTAGAATTTAAGAAAGATGTAAGAGAAGTGTGGAAGATAGATGTATGTTTATATATGTAGTCTGGCTGGTTTTTAAGAGGGTGTTCGAAGAAGGTAAGAAGAATAAAGGGCAGTAGAGAATAATGCTAAGAGTATCAACATGGTGGGTAAGTGTGGAGTCATATGTGAGGTAAGGGAAGTTATATAGTAATAGTAGAAGAAAGGGAAGGAGAGGTGGAGTTATAGGTATAAGGCAAGAAGAAAGAAAGAATGAGTTAGTAGGAGGGTCTGAAGGGGTGTGAGAGGAGAATATAAAGGAGAGGTATAGGTGAAGAGAGTGGAAGTTTAAGGGAAGAATGTTAATTGAGGAATAGGAGAGAAGTTAGTAGGAGAGGAGGTTGGTTTAGTAGTAGAGGAAGGAGGGAGGAGGAAGGACTGTGTGTAGAGGGGAGGGGTTTAGTTTTTAGCGGGAAAGATTAGGATAGGTTGTAAGGGTGAAGGGGTGTGACTAGGGAAGTATAAGGTTAGGACCCCTGGGGGTGGGTGGGAATTGGGGGTAGGGAGGGGAGCGGAGTGAGCCCACAGGGCGAACGGAGCGGGATACACAGAGTCCAGAGAGGAAGGAAAAAGTAACAGAAAAAAATAGCGGATAGGAGGATTGAGATAGGTAGCGTAGGGAGGAGAGAGTCACAGAGCACTACAAAGGAGGAAAGGGATAGGAGTGAGAAAGGTGAAAATAGGAAGAAGAAGGTAGGGGAATAAACCAGTACTGTAAGTCTAGATGTGGACAGAGTGACGCCTAGTGGGCAAAGGGCAGAGGTACAGAGAAGAGTCACAAAGGTTCTGGGGCAGAAAAACGTACACTACTGGGAGGGGAGTACAGGCCAAGTAAAACAGGAAGGTAGGGGAAAGGAAGAGTAAAACAGAGTAAGGGGGTGGGGGGGCTGCTGCTGGCAAGCTTAGCTAGGAGCAAACAGAAACTTCACCGGATAAAAATGGTAATAGGCCACAATCAATTAAGTAGAAATACTCTTTTAAAATCTTGAGGCAGTGGGTTTGTAGAAGAGTGCAAGGTCCAGAGTTTTCCAAGGGTAGTAGGCAGAAAGTACCCTCGTAGAGTAGTAGAAGATTTCAACCCAGGCAAACAGACACTGGGTAAAAGCGGGAGAATTAGCTGTTACAGGAGAAAAAGTGGGAGAGAATACAAATGCGTTAAAATTTAATAAAAAATGCAGTGGTGTCAATATAGTGCAGTAACCAAATACACAGATAAAGTAGTTAAATACACTGTTCCGTCAAATAACACGATAAAAATAGAGTAGGTTAGTTAAAAAAATAAATAAGCGTTTAGGCAAAAACACTTTGCATAGTTACGCAGTTTAAGGTTCTACCAGTAAATCATGTGCATATCCACAACAGGAAAACGGCAGCAGTTGGTTAAAAACGCAAGATATACCATTAATTAAAGCACAAGATATTTATCTAAAGTCAAAGGGAAACCATGAAGCAGGCACATCACTCCATAATGTACAGTAGAGAAGAGTGCTAAGTGAAAGGAAGGCCCTGTAATGAGTATGACCTGAGCCCAGTCTCCACGTGTAAGGCCACTTCCTAACCTACAGTGAAGGTTACAATAACCATAGCAAAAACAATAGGGATATAAGTCACCCAAATAAGCTTCAGAAGAGCCTGAGTGGGGTCCAGGAGGCACTGATTAGCCTAGTATTAGTCGCAGAACATAGCGCTAAACACTACCCGAAAATATTAGAAAAGGTCAAGGCCTTAGTCGAGGTATAATCTCCAGAAGTGTCTGTAAGGGTCCAGGAGACAAAGAGTACACTATATCATTGGTCGCTCAACAGTGCGATAAGTATTTGCCAAAAACAAAATCAGTGTACTAGCCTGTATGGGGTCCAGGAGGCACTGAGTAGACTATAATATTAGTCGCTCAACAGTGCGCAAATGCGATAAGCATTTCCCATGAATTTCCAGGTTCCCATAAAAAAATTCCCTGTAATTCCCAAAAACATAACATTTACTCTCCCTGACATCCCCCAATGTGCTTATTCATGTGTGACTATACTGTATGGGACACTTGTGTTTATATGGGGGTTTCACAACTTTATTAAAGTAACACCTCACGTCTGGACCTACTACAGTACTCTGGTTAACAAATATATGTTATTTAGTAGCTAATTATAAAAAAAATGTTTATGCACTGCTTTCACATGTAAAATGCAAATTGGTTACAGTGGGGATTAAACTAGGAATGGCTGCTTGCACAGTGTTCGCTCTAATCACTACACTATTGCAGTACTGCTTATGCCAAATGTCTCTTGCTATTTAACATCTTCTGCTGTTTAAGCTGGACTAAGCATAGCTAAGCAAAAGGCACACCCATGCAGCTACATTTAAACTTTATTGCATGTATAAGAAAAAAATGTATTTGTTGTTTTTTTTTATTATTTGCACCCTTCAGAATAGCCAGCTAATGCTGAACCTGTTATTCTATTAACTTTCTGCTTTGTGGGACGATTGTCCCTTATGCCTTTGTCCATATTCCTTACTCTGACGGGTTGGGAAGTGTACGCTATGTGCTTATGCTAAATATGTTATTCTATCCACTTTTGCCTTGGTAGGGATGATTGTCCCTTATGGCTTTGACCAGATTTCTTACCCTGACGGGTTGGGGGTGTTACGAGCATTCTCGCTCATTTTAAATTGCTGAACGGTAATTCTGGTGTGCAGGGGGCATGTGTATTGTGAGATCACTGCTCTCAGACACACTCCCTGCACTCGTACACAGAACTGTGCCCGTTTTGCAGCATGGCAGCACGGCTTCATTAATATGGATGGTGCACTGCCATGCTGCACGGAAACGGTCCCTTCCATGCAGGAATAAGCTATTCCTGCATGAATGTTTACTGAATCCCACACTACTTTTTTTACTGGGTTATTTAAACCATTAATGTTCAATGACGTACATTTATCACCTGACATTTATACTAGACAGAACTTTACATATTAATATGACTTTAGATATAAATCAGATAAGAATAGTTCTATTTAAAACATACCTTGACATGGACAAGAAGCTAACGACCAAAACTAAATAACTAAAACTAAGAACAAAACTACCCCTGTCACAAAATAACACATTCCTAGTTTGATAATGTAATCATATAAACTCCTCTTTAGCCTTCCCATAAACTATATAGCCTAATTTTATTGCTTCTACTTCTGAATTAATGCTAACATCAGTTTAAAATTATATATTCAAACTCATTCATTTTCAGTTAGTCCAAAGATATTAACTTTACTTCTGTATAAATGTCCACTATAGCTGAATGTGTTTAAAACTGCAAATTTACTCTTGTATATAACATTAATATTATTCTATATTTATAGAAACCAAATGTATAAATAAGAATTATTAAAGCCCCTCATATAACATATTTTATGACTTTTATACATATAAATGAATTATATAGTACATTTACGATCTCTGGTACCACTAGCATGAAACATATGTGCTTATTTCATTTGCATTACTATATTATCAAAACCTGTTTTTAGGTAATCATACAATTTTTAGGCTTATATTAATCATAACGTATTAGTTTCAGCTCCTGAATTTCCATTTGTAAATAGTACCTAGCCTTTTTAACATCACAAAAGCATGTCAGAACCCCATCTTATCTAATGGTACTATTCTCTGTTTTTATTCCTTTGGATTATACAATTGCCAGAATATCTGCAACCAAAATCATGGGAAATATAGAATTTATTATGATATAAAACCATAATGTGATAACCTCAGTCTATAATATATGGATATTACACTAAGAGTGCATTATATCATATCCTTGTTATGTCCTGACCCTTGATACTATCAACATGAAATGAAACAGAAAAAAATGAACATTAACATACTAATGAATCAGACCACAGCATACCTAAATAACCATAAATCTAACTATGCTTGAACTAAAATTAAAATGTACCTATTATCTTTTTTATATTCAATACATATAAGACATACTGGAATAACAAAGGAATAATTGTTATACATTTCAAATATGCCTAATCTACTATGTATCATTCTGTGCAATATATTAATTTGTCTGTAAGTCAAACTATCCACTAAAGAACTATCAGTTATATATATATATATATATATATATATATATATATATATATATATATATATATTAATAGGTTTACTATCGAAAGGGCTATCGGATTCCGTTCTAATTCTGTATGTCCGACTGCCCAATTCGACATGTGGAAAAAATGAAAAAAAAAATGATGAAATGCACAACAGAGAATGTTAGTGTGTATTCACTGTTGTGATTTTCAACATTCTGAATGTAGATCGCACTATGGGGGGAGTCAGACATGTACCCTCTGAGTTTGTATATATAAGTAGGGGGGTGTGCAGGGTGGCTTGCCCCTATAAAAGTGTTTTGTTATTGTTGATCGGAAGTGCAGCATTGTCAGTAAAGTCATTTTCGAGATTTTGACTTTACCAGAATGCTGCATTCTACATTTTTTGTGTTCGGTGTTGTGATTTACGATCATTTGATTTGGACATCTGAACACTCAAACCGAGTTGGTTAGAGGAAATGATAGTAAACTATATATATATATATATATATATATATATATATATATATATATATATATATAATCTAAAAATACCTGTTTATGCACATAAGATAAGCACAAACATCCACTTTAAGTAAATAGAATATAAATATGCATAAAAATGAACTATACTTCTAACCCTTTATTTTAAGAAATATAAAAACATACTTTTATTTATAGTCAAAAACTTGTCAGCCTACCAATATACCTACTTCGGTGTTTTTTTTTCTGTTATTGCCTACAAGTATTAAATAGTAAGCAACATTTGAAAGCTACATTTTCTGTATTCCATAAACACAAATATAAGCATCACATATCACTGTATAATTTCAGTTTATACAAGAATGTATTACTTTGCAGCTCTGCTTCCATTTACTGTATGCATTAATTACTATGCATATTTTACAGTTTCATTTACTAACTTACTATTTTAAAATCATAAAACTCATTTTAATGATGTGAAGCTTCAAAAAAGAAGTTGCAAATGTAAGACACCAAATCTTTACTGACAATACAATAATTATAGCAAGTCAGTGCAGTTCAAATATATTCAAACATGTATTCCTATATTGTCAAATACACATTTACCTCATTCTTTACAAAAAAAACTAAAGAAGCTTTTTAAGAGTTTCATTTAGATGTAATATATATATATATTTTAATTTATTGGTATTAAAACTTTATATTTAAAGTTTGGCTTGTTTAATTTAATCTTCTTCCCTGCCTTCTTGTGGAAGTATTTTCTGTTTCACAGGATATTTAAAGGTTAAAGAGTTCTTTCTGAAGCTACAGCAAGTCTATGACATTATTTTGGAGCTTCTGTGACTAAGAAACAGCTTGAGACTTAATCCAAAGCTTGACAAACATTTAAATATGCTTTAGGCAAGAAAAACAATGTTTAACTTCCCTTTTAAACTTGTAAAATGCTTGCGACCAAATCAGGTGAGGTGCTACAGTATAGAAAGCCATTTTAAATGGACTTTTACATAAAAAATTAACTGTAAATCTGCTTCATGAAAAAAATATACCTTTCATTTAACATCAGAATCATTCAGGGAAGCAGGTTTACCATTTTATATAATTAGTAGGAGAGATAGAGAAGAAAAAGCACACATATTCACACTAGACATATCACACAACATTAAAATATCATTGTTACATAGTTTGTACTTTTTTAAATATCTAATATTTACTTATTATTAGTATAGAACTTATATGTTATACCATTTAATTACAATATACAGTAATGAGACACTTTAATCTGTTATTTGAATATAAATACTACTACTAACCTCAGAGGGACTAGCTCCCTGGCTTTTGTTCAAGTTATTCAAGAACAACCCATATATAGATCATATTGAATAAGTAATTTTGATTCAAAACATATCTGTAAGATCAAATAAAAAAGCTTTTACCTTATTTCAGATGAAACTCTTGTTAAGAAGTTTATGAGAACAAGAGTATAACTAAGAACTTACAACTTGTCCAATATAATTTCATTAATTTGTCTCTAGGGTGTTTACTTTGTTTTTCTTTTAAATTCCATCCATTTCTTGTGGCTTGTCTCTTTAAACCTGTCAGTGTCTAATCCATCCTGGGGATTTAATAAAATCTGTGTAGGAATAGTGGAAGGCCTACACGGAAGGTATTGTGGCCCTGTACGTAGAACCCCCTAGGCAGTGGGCCTTGCATGCTAATGAAGGCACACTACTGAGGGAGAGTCGTGTAACACAGTTATGGGATCAGTGTAGGGAGTGGGTTACTATGTCTGGAGATGAATAACACACCCTCTGCTCTGTCAAAGTGCTAGATAACAATGCTCTATCTACTAATAAAAAGTGCAATTTAAATTTTTTTTTTGTATTTGTGCAGCGTGACATGACACTCAGCAGTGGACACATGCCAGGCATCTAAAAATAGAAACCGGATACATTTAATTATTTAGGAAAGGTCAAGTTCAAGCATAGCTGAGTGGATTTGCGTGGCGTGCCATGGTGCTTAAACATAGTGGAGAGATATATGTAAAAGTATAACAGCATTTCACATGGCTATATACTTGAATGGTTAGAGTGACAGCCTTATGTGCAGGGTTCGAATAATCAGACAGGTTATTTTGTAAATACACAGTATGAGACATATTTTAAATCCCGATTAAATTCTGTTTGATTACACAGACAGCTTATTAAATTTAGTCTGCAAATACACATTTATGAGAAGTACTACTAAACCTTGACTGAATTTTGTATTTTCTATAATTACACAGACGGGGTATGAAGCATTTATGTTGCATATATACAATTATGAGAAGTATGTGTAAACCCCTGATGGAATAATGTATGTATGTATGCACAGGCATGTTATTAACCTTTTATTTTTCAATTACACAATTATGAAATGTATTATTAAATCCTGCTTTGCTACGCTTAGCAAACCCCTGCTAAGCACAGCTGCACCTAGCCAAGCACTGCTTAAACAAGGAATGGTTTAGCAGTGCTTAGCTGGTTTGTGCATTAAGCAGTGTGAAGCACTGCTAAACAATAACTGTTTAAGCATTGCTAAGCTGGCTTGCACACTGTAAGCATTGCTATGCATTGCCAGTTTAAGCACTACTCAGCTGAGCTCAGTGGGTTTGACTGATGCTAAAAGAAGCACAGCATTTTTAAAAATGGCCCAATGACAGTAAAGGGTGGGAAACAGGCTTAAGTGCAACAGGTGGGAATACAGCAGAACCGGTTGGAGTTTAACCTGGCAGGAGCTATGGCAGGTGTTGGAGAGGGTGGACGCTTCCGTGTGCAGTGGTGGGGCATTTTGGAATCCAGGGTCATGGCTGGATTCCTCATAAAATACCATGACATTGAGCTGCTGCAGGGCCAGTACCAGGGGTCAGAGTACAAATTGGAGGCTTGGGACCAGCTGGGACATGATCTCACCAGTGCAACTGGTATTCCCCGCATAGTTCAAACATTGTACAGGTGTCCATGACTGTCCCTGATGTGCTCTGGCTAGGTCACTGTGTACTCGACATCTATATCTCATTGCTTGAGAGCTATTGCTAACATACCTGGTGACCCCCTACAGCAGGACTGCAGGTCATAGCCAATAGCAGTGGATGGACTCAAGTCCAGCCTCAGTGACAGAGTGTATATTTTGAGCATACAAAGTAAGGGAATGAATACATCACCAGATATTACTGTACCATAACTGTTTTCTGAGGGTTCTGGCATGTGACAGCCAGATTCCCCACAGTCTGAGAGCAATCATTATGTATTGTCCAACCATTTGCCAGACATCCACGTTTTTCTGGCAGAGGATCCACATATATCAGACACATGTACACATTCCGCAAATATCTGTGCACTGCAGAAGTCAGACACCTACAGGGAATATACCTTACAGCATGTTTCCAGTGCTGTCTGTCGTTGTGTCACACGGATGTTGCTGGACTGTTCCCATATACTTGTAGTAACACTCACCTATTTGTCGGATGGTGGCTGTATGACATGGTACTGGAACATTGCCCATAGAGGACACAACACAGTATACAGCATTGATGGGCATGGAGAAATAACAACACACACCGTCACAGCACACAGGGCCATAACTGGTATTCATAGAATCATAGGATCATAGGAGGTTACTAGGTTATTGGCTCTGAGGCCCTTATAAGCCTAGCCAAGAGTTTAGCCCATGTTTATACAAATCAGCACCCAATGCCCCAGTCCAACAGGGACATGGGTTGAATCCCAAGGATGTATTTTCTGTTTCCCATTCGGTTATCCAGGTTGCGCTTAAAAAGGAGTAAAGAGGTACTCTGCTTTAAGTGGAGAAGGATCTAATCCACAGATAGGGGAGTCTCTGGGGCACGAATATGTTCTGCCAACAAGTCCTGTTGATGTCACAAACCAGGTTGAGGGTACACGTGCAAGTTACTTGAGTGAAGCTTGACTTGTGGATATGCAGCAGTCCCATCAAGGTGGGGCCTGTGATCACCTTGTTTGCCAGACAGAGGTCACCGCTGAGAAGTCTGTATGAAAATCAGTAGAGGAATAGGCTTTTAGCCTATCTGTGTATGGTAAATATTTGAGGCCCTGGATTCTCCTGTTGGTCTCCCCAGCTGCTGCATGTGCTTTGTGAGGTACATCCCGAAAGTGGCATTGTACTCAATAATGGGCCTTATTAGGGAAGAATACAAGATGTTATGACCTCCTTGTTCCTGGATGAAACACCCTTACTTATGATGTGGGCCATGTAGAAGGCTTTCCTTACAACAGAAGCAACATGGTGGTCAAAAGTCAGGTTGCTATCAACCTGTGTGCCCAAATCCCTCATGGCTGATTGTGTATTAGGATATTGTTATTAATGTAATAATTTGTGGAAACGTCACTCTCCTCAAAGAGGATGATGATGCATTTTGTGGTATTCAGCTTGAGGCCATGTTTCTGGCACCAGTCATTTGCCTGAGTGAGACCCTCTTGGAGGATGTCCACATCACTAGGAGATTTGGTGACAGCACCCAGCATGAAGCCAACTGCAAACTTGGTTAGCAATAGCCCACTGGTTTTGCCCTGCACCTCAGCAAAGTATATCCCAAATAACAGAGGCACTAAGACTGAATCCTGGGGTATGCCACTTGTTATGGATCTACTGCTTGAGGTGGCTTCCCCTATGTTGACTAGGTGTGTTCTATCAGTGTGCCAGTTTGCTACCCATCTGATAACATACAGATTGATGCTTACTTGAGAGTGTTTATCTATTATGGCTGAGTCGGGAATAGTGTCGAAGGCTTTGGCCAGGTCAAGGTAGGTGGTGTGCACTGTCTTCTCCTCATCCATGGCTTTGGTGACTTTCTCAAAGAAGTCTGTCAAAGTTAACAGACATGATCTCCCCTTGGCAAAGCCAAACTGTGTGGGATCGAGTGTTTGGAGATTGCCAATATCCTTGTTAATGAGGTCCATGATAATCTGCTCCATGGCCTTACAGATCAAGCTAAGTAGGTTGATGGGTCTATAATTTCCCGGATCAGTGTATGCTCCACCTTAGTGTAAAGGGTTGAAAGTGGCTGTCCTCCACTCAGGTGGGACAAAGCTGTTACTCAGGATTTGGTTAAATAGAGTGGTTAATGGTGCTTCAAGTTCATGCCTGAGTTCATGTAGGATGCAGCATGAGATGTTATCGGGTCCCATGGAGGCAATATTTTTGGCCTTTCAGAGGGCAGTGATAACCTGTTCCCTAGATATAAGGGGAAGGGGACAGGTACTGGGTATGTCATGATCTACTGCTGGGGGGCAGAGGAGTGACATTTTCACTGAATCTATCAGCCAGCAAGTGGAAATGTGCTTCCTTTGAGGTTGTGGACATATGTGAAGAAGGACTTATGATTGTCTGTAGTAGATGTCACCAATTTGGACTTGAAGTTTGCTTTGGACGATTTCAGTAATGCTCTTATTTGCTTGTTCAGGCTAAGGATACATTGCTTCTAATTGGGAACCTGCTCCGTCTTGGTCTTGGACAGCAATTTTTTCCTCTTGTTATAGAGTTTATTTATTGCAGATGTCCGCCAGACAGGTTTACTTATCATTGCAGAGGATGATTTAGTCCTGTCAGGTATTCCTGATTCCATGCATCTATACAAATACTTGTATAGTGCTTTGGTGTAGTTTTGGATCTTGGTGCCAGTTCCTACAGAGGGGAGGGGGCTGTGAAGTTGTTTATACCATCCCTCAGGAGGCTGTAATCAACTTTGGAGAAGTTTTTATGTCTGACCCTAGCTAGATAGGTATTGTGGGAGATGGTGACATTGAAAGTAAATGCTTTATGGTCAGATCATATGAGGGAGAATGATACTGTAGGGATGCTGTAGTGGTTACTCATGTTGTTTAATACCAAGTCCAAGATATTTTCACCTCTTGTGGGGGTATCATCTAGCTGTTCCAAGGTGTTTGAATTGTCAAAAATCAATGAATCTCTGGGCATTTGTGTTCTGGCATGAGTTCTTCCAATCTATGTTTGAGTAGTTAAAGTCACCCAGGATCAGGGTAAATGGTTGAATCCTGTTAGAATCGAACAGGTTCATATAGGCAGCATATACCAGCCTGAAGGTGTGTATGTCTTTGATATATATTGAAACTCCAACTCCTTTGGCTTTACAGCACACAGTTTGGAGTCTGAATGTATGATAGGATGGGTAACAAGATAAGGCTGGGGTGCTCTCCACAGCTTTGAACCATGTTTCTGTGACTGCACAGATGTCAGCATTTTCCAGGGTTAAGACTGCTTGCAATGATTGCAGATTCATGTTTAGACCTCTAGCATTTATCAGTATGACCTTTAATTTGTGGGGTTTTTTTTTGACATTTTAATGTTGGTAGTCTTAACCACATCACTTTTCCTAAAAAAAGGCACTATGGGGAGGCAAGACCTTTTGCCAGAAGTCTGAAGCCCAGGTGAGACAGATGCAGGTCATCTCTGGCAAAATATCATGGTCTGTCGATCATATCTTCCCAGGCTGTCAGGTACTGGATCCACCTAGAATAGCACCAGAAACTAAGCCAATTGTTAGTCATTCATTTCCTGTTTGTACTGAGGCATCATTCTGGGTGACGGCAGAATGCTGCTTAAGGCTAGGGACATACCTGCTTGGGACACATAATCATCAATCTCAGTCATGTCTGTCTTCATATAGTTCAGGGAGGTATGTCTCAAGTAATTCATGCCAACTTGGACTTTGACAGAGTCATAACAGTACCTGTTGTTGAGAGACTTCAGTGTGTATGTGATATGGCAGATTCTGACATCTGACAGACAAGTAACCATGACTTTCTCCTTATCCAGCCTGGTGGGAGGCACATCTGCATGATTCACAATGGAGTCTCCTATGACTAATATGTTGTGTTTATGGTGAAGCCTTAGTGGCTGTGAGACACAGGTGTGGGGACTATGCGTGGTATGTGGTGTGGAGAGTGGTGGAGATCATGTGTGTTTTTACCTCGGAGGTCTCTTTTATTTGGGTATGTTTATGTTGAGGACCTCAGCATATGTAGGTGTGTGTTGTGTAGATGTGGGTGGTGTTTGAGGTGTAGGGATTGTGTTGACAACCTTTTTGGTGCCAGGTATACTGGCTTGAGAGGGAGAGAGCATGGACTCTATGTTCCTAATGTAATTGCATCTCTCAGAAATTGTGTTTCTAAGTGATGTACATGAGGCAGTTGCTACACTGTGTTAGGATGCCCATATCAACCAGACTGGCAGGAGAATCTGTCGGACATTGTCTATCCGTATTTGTCAGAATCTGAGGGAGAAAGGCCAGGGAGATCAAAGGGGTGGGCCTAAAGCCGAAGTGCTTAAACCAAAAGTAAGAGGCTTAGAATAACACTTACCATTTAAACAGGCTATAAACAAGCAGTAATAAATGCAACAGAAAAGATACAGCTGAACACTTTAGAGAACAAGCATCAAGTAGCAGGAGAAAGCAAGATGAGGAGGAAAATGCAAGATGTATTGTCACTATGTTGCTGATAGCCACATACATACCATGTTGATAGATGGTGGGGTATGATGTGGGAATTAGTGAAGGATAGTGCTGGCCAATTTAGATGTGCAAGGTGTGTACATAGTGGAGAGCAATGTACGGGGTCCTGTGACATGTCTGCCTCTTCTTATCTTTCAGAAATAATGTACAGACGGAGGCACCTGCCTTTTTCTGCTGCTGAAAATGACGTGATCCTTGATGGCCTCAGACTGCATTATAACATGCTGCTGTCCAGGAGTCACCAGAATCAGGAGCAACATGCTGCACTGTAGGCTGATCTCATCACATCAGTAAACCAAGTAGGGCTACCAACATGATAAATGTTTCACAGCAAAGGGCTGCTGCTGTGGCCAGGGACTATGCTGCCACCAGTGGAGGGCCTGGAGCAGAACAACCACTCTCAACTACAGAAGAGTTCATGGAAAACCTGGGATCAACCACCAGCTCCAACAAAGCAAACATCAAATATGAAAACACAAAAGAATAGGAACTGTAAACTCCAAAAACCATAACACCAGGGCAAATTTTCAGTTTGTGCATTTATTCATTCTGGTACCTCAGCATTTCACTTTCAAAGGAATACTGAAACATCACAAAACCCTCAGTATAAATGAGAGGGTTTTGTGATGTTTCAGTATTCCTTTGAAGACAAAATGTTGAGGTATGTGAATGAATAAATGCATGAACTGAACATTTGCCCTGGTGTTATTGTTTCTGGAGTTTCCAGTTCCTATTCTTTTGTGTTTTCATATCAACCACTAGCTCCCAAGCATCTATCATCCCATACGTTGTGGAGGTGGGTGGCACAGCTTCCACAGCAGGGGAGCATTCAGGTAAGCAGTTTGTGTTCATCACTGTAATACTGTAGCAGTCATTGAGGCAGCCTCTGCATACCAGTACACGGATGTCAGGTCAATCTACATTTGGGGGAGGATTGTTTGTAATGCACACTTGTGCACACATGCTCAGAATGTCAACAATGTGGGCAGTATCACAGTTCCTATTGTACATGTTGATATATGCACATATTATTATGTAACAATGCCACATTTGTGTTTGCTGACAATACCTCTCCCTTTACATTTTCATAGGTACATCTGGTATGGCCAGAGTCCAACTTCCTGTAGCCAGTGAGTATGAAACTGTTTTGGTATGGCTCATATATACCCTAAGAATGTTAATGGCTGCAAGTCTGCTGTACACACAACTGTTATGCTTAGCCAAATTACAATACTTGAATGTTCAGTTTTGGAGGGGTTCACTGCAGTGCATTGAATTAGTAATCACAGTAATGTATTTGCAGGAGCTGTAACATATTTGCACTTTTTTTTAAGTCTATGCAGTCTGCTATACAGGGGGCAATAGTATGGTGAAGACAGGTTCACTATGTTTTAAGTGTAGGTCCATCACATACACTGACATATCTCTTATCTCACACATGTATAGTACTGGTAATATTAACCAGATGTAGTTGCAGTGCATGCTAAGGGCCAATCCTGTCTGTGTATGTTGTAGTCTGCTTGTGTGTTGTGCATGGGATCAGAAATACGATGTGTTATGTATAATGCAGTTGTGGTACCTCACCTGTATGTGTGTGTGTGTGTGTGTGTGTGTGTGTGTGTGTGTGTGTGTGTGTGTGTGTGTGTGTGTGTGTGTGTGTGTGTGTGTATGTGTGTGTGTGTGCATCAGCAGACATAATAGTGCAGGTATTAATCTAGTTATATTGTCTTTCTCCTCACAGGTGACCATGGGGGTTGTAGTGTCCCCCCCCTTCACAACCTGATGTCAGTGTCTCATTGGACTCTCATGATGGTGGTCATAGTGAGGCACAGGTGGAGTTGTTGGGGCTGAATCTGTCCCATAGATTGACATCCAACTATCTCCCTCACTTAGTCAATATGCCCACACATACCTGATTCCCTGTGGCCACAGACACTGGACAGTCAGAGTGTGGCAGCATCAAACAGGAGAGTGTGATGGCTATGGCATCAGTGACTGTAGACACTAGCCATAGCCACAGAGCTGGCAAGGTCTCACACACACAAATTGACAGGGGTGCTTGAAGGAGGACTGCTTCCCATCCATCACCTGTCTCAGGCATCATATCACGAGTCACTCTATGCATGTTTTGGTCCATCATGTAGGCACAGGCATGTTCCAAATGCAACACCAGATGGGTGCTCAGTATCATGGATGCACCACTGTCTGGTATCCGTGACACCATCCACAACATTGGTGACACCATGCATCATTTCACTGATGTAGTGGACAGATGGTAGGGTGAGACATTGTTAGTCATTGACCGCACATTGTCTATGCTAGAACATATGATGAAAGTATTGCATCACACACATGGCTGTAGGTAAGCAACAACACCTGCTGAGTGTCCACGTGGCCATGCACACTCACGCTGCCATAGTGGCAGTGCCTCCAGCATTACAGAAGGGATGGTGCTGTTCACACCATGACATGGTAGGCCATTTCTGCTACTCTTTTCTCTCTTTCCACTAAAAAAAAAATTATCTGCTTTTACTGTATTTGTGTTTCTTCCTACTTTATTTTGCCTTTGCATCATCTTAAAAGTACTTAATTGTATTTATTACTGCTTGGTGTAACTCATTCTAAGCATTTTAGTTTAAGCACTTGGGCTTTAGACCACTTGTTTTACATTAGGAAGGTTTGTGGTCTGCACTGTAGTGGCAGAACAGGTAGTTTACATCCTTCTAAGTTGGGAACTGCTGATTGAGGGCTCAGTGTCTGTTATTCTAAAAGTGTATTAGTTCTGGTTTAAGTACTTGGGCTTCAGGCCAGTTATTTTACATTAAGAGGGTTCGTGGTCTGCACTCTTGTGGGAGGAGAGGCTGGACTCTGCCCTTCTGAGCTGGGAATTTCTGGTTAAAGGCTTATAGTGCCTGCATATTTGAACTGCTTCTTACTGTAATTGGTACACCTTGTTTGCTGTAGCATAGACTAGATCCAGGCCTGCTGAATCTAGCTTTGTTTGTATGCTTGTTGTTTGTTTGCTTGTTATTTCCCTGAAAAGCTAATTCCACGTAAAATGCGGCTTTTCAGTATTTTTGTGGATCCCTAGTGATATCTGCATTGCTTACTTACTTATTTCCTTGTTTCACTTGAAAGAAAGTTACTGTTTGTCATTTTTGCATTTAAGTTACCTGTAACACTTTGCATTTAAGTTACCTGACACTTGCTCACTAAAGCAATTATATAAGTCAGCACTAAAAAAAATAAAAGCACTACACCCTCACAAACTCCCCTTGAGTACCTTGTTCCCCATTGGCCCTTTTTTTCAATTATAAAGGAATTCCCAATACTATTCTAGCATGTCCAAAGGTCAGTTGTCAATCTCCTCTATGGTCCAGCTGGTGAATCTGGGAATCTTGAGGCAATGTTACAACTGCCTCATGTACACAGACAACCCTCTCCTCCTCCCAACAAATTCCAACACATGTGAGAGATGCAACCATATAGCCAAACTGGAGGCTAAGCTCTCTCAACTCAGTACTGGTGTAACCAGTCAGGAGGAGAAGGAAACCACACTCACTACAATTCCAGTCTCACATAGACCTACCACGACAGCAAACCAAACACATAAACACACAAAAACATACTCAGGGGCTCTAAATAAAAATCTGCCTAAGCAGCAGAGACCTCCAAAGCAGACACCCAAGCAACCGCTACCACAAAACAAAACACGTGCAACACATAGCTCAAAAAGCCAGTGTGCTGAACAGTCACAGCCCTTAAGGCTAAACAACACACCTGATACGCTTGTAATAGGTGACTCTATCATCAGGCACACCGACGTCCCACTCACCAGGCTGAATAAGGAGAAGGTCACGGTGAGCTGCCTGTTGGGCGCTAGGATCCGCCACATAACACAAGCACTCAGGTCACTTCAAGGCAAGTACAAATATGTCAGTCATTGTCCATGCTGGTGTGAATGACCTGAGATGTACCTCCCTGGACTACATGAAAAGAGACATAGAGGAGCTCTCTGAGCATGTAGCCCAGGCCGGTATGACGCTGACCTTGAGTAGTATCTTACCCTCACCAAGAATGATGCCACAATATGAAGACAAGATGATCAATTTCAACAATTGGCTTAAGTATTGGTGCCATTCAAAGGGGATCCAATGCCTGTCAGCCTGGGATGACATGCTCGACAAGCCACAATGCTTCGCTAGGGACGGCTTGCACCTGTCACACCTGGGCTTTCGGATATTGGCAAAGGCTCTTGCTACCCCCATAGTCCCTTTTTTAGGCAAGGCTCAAAAGACAAACCCACCTCCATAGGTATCACAAGGGATAAGAAACTAAGAGTAATGCTACTCAATGCCAGAAGTCTAAACCTCAAGATGCACGCACTCAAAACTCTCCTTAGCATGGAGAACATTGATATCTGTGCAGTAACAGAAACCTGGTTCAAGGCTCCCGAGAGCACCCCAGCACTACAAGGTTATACCTCATACCATGCTTTTCAGCCCCAAAACTTGGACCGAACCACAAAAGGAGGGGGAGTATCAATATTCGTCAAAGATACCCACACCTCCAGGTTGTTGGCACAGCACAAAGCATCAGAGACTATCCATGTGCAACTAACAGTGGGTAAAACTGCCTTTCAGTTTATAGCCTGCTACAGACCACCCTCCCAAACCCAGGAACCCCACTCAGCCTTCCTGAGAACACTGGAAAATATAAAAGTCTCTCCAAACACCATTATATTGGGCGACTTCATCTACCCAAACATAGACTGGGAGCATTACTCTAGCTCCAACACCCTAGCCCAAAGGTTCCTAGAATTTATAAACTCAAATACTATGGAACAACTTGTTACCTCTCCCACAAGAGGGGAAAACATACTGGACCTGATCATCACCAACATGGGGACTTTATGCTCCAGACCAGAAGTGTATCCCTCACTGGTAAGATCAGACCATAAACTAATCTCACTGGATATTCACATCCCGACCCCACCCCCTGCCCAGAAAACCACAGTGAAAAACTTCTCTAAAGCAAATTTCACACTCCTCAAAACTGAGGTGGAATCCTTCAAAGCCCCCAGGCCTGTGAAAAATACGGCTCAGACCGCAGAATCCTTTATAAATGCATTCTATGAACACCTTCAGGAATGCATGGATCATGCAATCTCAAATGAAACCAAGACCCAATCCTCCAAAGGCAGACGTCCTGTCTGGTGGACCCCAGCCATCAACAAACTATACAATAGAAGGAGGAAGCTACTACATGATAGAGCAAAATCCCAAAAAGGGAAGGCATCTCAGATCAGTATTTGCAAAAAACTACGGGTACTCATAAAATCGTCTAAGGCCAGCTTCGAGAGAAAAACTGCACAGGACACTAAGAATAATCACAAGGCTTTCTTTAGTTATGTTAGTAACCTGGGTGGGAATTCCCAGATATGCTCAGAATTAGTCCAAAATGACAAAAAATACACCGAACCCACAGACATTGCCAACATGCTAGCTGACAGGTTCAGCACAAACTTCTCCCCCCACTTCACCAAAAGGGAAAATATCTATCTCAGCAGAGTGCTGCCCCCCTGACATCTCAGATGCTCAGGTAAGAGCCGCCCTCTCCAAAGCAAAAAACAAAGCATCAATGGGACCAGACGGTGTCTCGGGCTGCATCCTACATGATCTCCAAGAAGAGCTAAACTCAAACATAAAACTACTGTTCAATCTCAGCCTTACTACAGGATATGTACCCAAAGAGTGGAGTACAGCAACAGTGGTCCCTCTCCACAAAGGTGGTGCCTCAATGGATCCTGGAAACTATCACTCCATAAGCCTGACTAGCTTGGTCTGCAAAGCTATGGAAAGGATCATCATGGACCTCATAAATAAAGATATTGGGGACCTACAAACACTGGATCCTACCCAGTTTGGCTTTGTTAAGGGCAGATCCTGCTTCTTAAACCTGGTCGATTTCTTTGAAACAGTCACCAAGGCCATTGACGAGGGGAAGGTGGTCCACACAGCCTACCTGGACTTCACAAAAGCCTTCGATACAAAACCCCACTTGGGCATTATAGATAAGCTCACCAGCTTAAATATAAACCCCTATGTCACTAGATGGGTTGCAAACTGGCTCAAGGACAGAACACACATGGTTAGAATTACTGGAGCCATGTCAGACTCCAAATCAGTTACAAGTGGCGTCCCACAAGGCACAGTCCTGGGACCTCTCTTGTTCAGTATATATTTCCCGGAGGTACAAGCTTCTCGGAAGGACTGTGGCTGACCAAGTTCGCAGATGACTGCAAACTGGGTGCCATAATCGACTCTCCAGCCGACAGAAGCATCCTCCAAAGGGTCTCATAGAAACAGACAACTGGTGCCATAGCCATGGCATCAAGCTAAACGCCAAAAAGTGTATAGTCATCCCCTTTGGCAAAAACAAAGTGCCCACAAATTACCACATAGGTGGTAATCCATTAAGTACAGAAGAAGTAATTAGGGACCTGGGGACCCAAGTTGATAGCAATCTCTCTTTTGACAACCACATGGCCAAAGTGGTTAGAAAAACATTTTATACAGCCCACCTAATCATGAAGGGATTCACATCTAGATCAGGGGAGGTCATTGTGCCTCTTTACTCATCCCTCATCAGGCCCATAATTGAGTACAATGCCCCTTTTGGGATGTACCTTACCAGACACCTGGAGCAACTGGAAAGACCCCAAAAGTACCTCACCAAGAGGATCAAAGGGCTCAAACAGATGCCATATGCTGCCCGGTTAAAGAAACTCCAGCTCTACTCAGTGGCATACCGCCTCCTCAGAGGTGATCTGTGCCTGATGTATAAAGCCATGTCCAACCCAGAATTAATGGACATGCTGCACCTCAGAAAATCCAAATCCCATCGAGCCACTCGCTCGTGAGACTTGAACCTCTGCACTGAAATAAATAAGACATGCTGGAGGGACAGATTCATAACCCAGAGGCTCCCTTCACCCAGTCCAGGTTAGGCAGAGTCCCTCATTGACTCTCTTCAAGAGGAATCTTGATGAGTGGATGGGAGATCGTAGGTTTACCCCGGGCATCACTTCTGTGTCTCTGTTAGACAGAGGCACAGTATACTAACCTCGAAAAAGGGCATAGCAAAATTAATTTAAAATGGGTGGTGAAAGCCAAACACACTCTGGCTAGGCTTATAAATGCCCTAGGGCAGATAGCCTAGTATGAACCTATGAGCCTATGTCTGTACTGCTGTATGGGTAATAGCTACATATACTCACACACGCACACACACACACACACACACACACACACACACACACACACACACACACACACACACACACACACACACACACACACACACACAGGGATAGGGAGAGACAGATACATATACATAGCTGCATGCACAGAGATATATTCACAACTCAGTTCTTTAGGCAGAGGCATCAGACATGGGATGACACTAGCTAAGTGTAGGAGCATGCCCAATGTGACCGTCAGTAATTCCAAGGTGACTCAAGGCCAGATCTACCTGTACTCCAGTCTGGGATTTTGTGTGCTACAGCCAATTGGTTGCTGCACCTGATTCAACAGTCCAGCACCTCCCTGATATGTCCAAGGATTCCCCAGCTGTGAGCTGTAGATAAATATCTGAATCACACCTAGGGTGTGTGGAGACTGCAATAGACTGTTCAGGGTTTTGCATCATATGTCTGGTACATATTACATAGCATTGTGAGTTTCTGGTATATCAGTGACAAATCATTATAGACTGATGTTAGGAACTGATGAAAGACAATTTGAGTTACTGACTGCATACACAGCAGGAAACCCATGCTACTGCATGACCTGTTTTTCTATGCACTTTCTACATTTGTCTAGCCAGTAGTTAATCCTTCTCCTTATATGTGGGCCTTTGCCCACCTCCTGTTCATGGCTGTGTCCATATTTTCTGCTTTAAGTAGTTGTAGGTATGCTGTGACTGGGCACATGACTTAACAGCACACACAGGGTTTCAGACTTCACACCACAGGATGTCCAGCATTCTGCCCCATATATCTGCTCTGCTCCTCAGATAGTTGCATTTTTTTGGTAATATACTACTACAATGGTGCCCATTGACTTGTTGTAGGTACTGACACAGTTACGTGAAAGTCTTTACATCTGCTGCTACTCTAACTTGTTCCAACCTGCTGTTATACTAGCCACCTTCTAGGTTACTCATAGCATGTGTAATGTCCATAGCTGTGGCCGCCTGTCCCCCCATTGTCTCTGGCTTTGTCCAGCTTTCTTGCAGTAACAAATAGTGAGATTTCAACAGTCTGTGGGACTCCTGCCATACGATTACCTCACATGAAAAATTGTAGATGCAGCCAGCTTTAAACCATGAACACCATCAAGCATGCTAATGTACTTAGCCCACTAAGTCACACCAGCCACTGGAAAGTGGAGTTTAATTCCTGAACTATCAACATAAGGCACACATACATTTTGACCCCTGCATATTTAGGAAATAGAACATGTCACCAGGTTGTTTGGGAGAGTCCTGGGATTGTGTGGTTTGCTGCTATAACCTTGCAAACATATACTGTTACTGCACTTGTATGGGGACTCTAGCATTGACAGTCATGCATCTGCCCTATGACCCCACTGTTTGACAATTCCCTCACATAGTGCAATGGGTTTTGCTGCCTTGTGGCCTATTGCATATTATGGGGCAGCCAGTATTGGACAGAGAGTTTCTATTGTCCCACATAGCTGTTAGCTCTCTGCAGGTAGCTCAGTAGCCCACTATATTCTCTTACATACATGCAGCAGGTTGATACATATGCAACCAAAGTCTAGTATCCCATACATGTGTTGTAAAGAAGAGTGATTTACCTTGTACCTGCAGCAATTGAGATGACACTTCTTCAGGGCTGACTCTGTCGGATGCAAGCAGTACACAGCCAATACATGGTAAGGTACAGGTTGTGTGATGTGGCTGGCATTCATTTTAATTTGTATGTGAGTCAGAGTGAGGTGTTAGTCCCTAGAACCCTAGGTTGTCAGTGCATGTGCTATGTGTTGCCTCTTTGCCAAGGCCAGGGCATACTGGGTACTCCTACGTCTGCCTATGGGATAGGCTCAGGAAGTTCCTTCTCCAAGTCCACCTGTGGCTGTGGAGACCTTGGCAGTGCTGGGAGGCTGGGTTTCTTCCCTGTGATGTTCCTGCTGCAGCTGATTATGCAGGATCATATTGTGCAGCATGGCACATACTGTGAACATCTGTGCGCATGTGGCTGTAGAGTACTGCAGGGTCCACCAGATATATCAAGGCAGAGGAACCATGACTTCAGCAGCCCAAACACATGCTCTAGGATGTTTCTAGTTTGGGTGTGTACCTCATTATGGCATTATTTGGTAGGTGTGTGTGCATTTCTCATGGGTGTCATCATCCACGGTTCCAGTGTGTAGCCAGCATCCCCCAATAGATGGCCATATGGGATGTCCCTCCTGGCAAACGTCTGGTAGAGCTGTGATGCATGTCAGATATGGGTGTTGTGATAACTGTCAGGGCTACCAGCACACACACTCATGATAATGCCCTGGGCATTGCACATGACCTGGCAGTTGATGGAGTGATACCCTTTGCAGTTGACATAGACTCTAACCTCCTCACTGGGCAGTGCTTTGATGTGCACGAGTGCAGTCAATGGCACCCAGTATCTCAGGGTATTGTGCTACATGGTGGAAGTGATGTATACTGCTGGCCCTCTCCTCCAGGGTGCAGGGTAAATAAATGTGCTCACTGGCATGTGTTCGCATGACATACAGGAACTGGTGGAGTACCCTGGATGCAGATGCCTGTCAGACCCCCCATCATGTCCCCAGTTGGTCTTTGAAAAGTACCTGTAGCTGGTATTCTAAGGGCTACACATATCTTTGTTTTCACTGGGATGGGTTCCCCTCTGTTCACATTGGGTCTGAGTTGAGGGTGGCAAAGCTCAGTGAGTTCTTATAGTATGTCCCTGTCCACCCTGTGGTGCTTTACAATCTCCGGCTCATGTAGCTCCTGGGGTTACCCTTGGCCTGATTACTCTTCTCCTTCTTAGTCTAGGCCTATTGTCAGCATCAGCACTGACCTTAGCCTTTAGCGCATAGAGATGTAGCAGAGCAGCAACAGCCCCTAGAATTCTGTCAGTTAAAATTCCCAAGTCTGTACTCCAATGGTGCAGAGTATCTGGGAAAATCATATTGTAGGGTTTATGCATACTTTATAGGGGTGTGGTGCAGATGCAGCCTGTGTGATTGGCTAACTATGATTCATTCCACCTGCCAGGTATATCACTGAGGGGTTTGAATGGCTCAGTAATTTTTACATGATTGACATTCTCAGGGTATTTCCTTTTTTTTTTTTTTTTTTTTTTTTTAATCTTTTTAATCTTTTCCCTGCTAAGCAGTGCAGCATGGTGTGCAAACCTGCAGTGCTGGTGTAAGCACTGCTTAGCCTTCTGGATATACCCCCATGCATGGGCATGGTTAACATTGGTTAAACCAGCTTAAACACGTGCCCCATAGCTTAACAAAAGCTTAACAGCATTAGACACAGCCCCTTGCTTAGCTGAGTGGTGTGACACACAAACTGGTGCTGCTGAGCTCTAATCCACTTAAACTTATAGTGGCACACCCCCTTTTTATATCATCTACCTGTTCTACTAATGCCAACACGGTTCTAAGGCCACACAGGTTTTATCTGCGGACAAAGTGGGCCATTTTTGCTATTCAGTAACCACAGCTCATTTGCATACAGATCCTTGCACGTAACCTGGATACTTCACTATTCCAGGGCCTGGCTCCTTAGCAACCGCTGAGACCTACTATTGTACATACTGCATGCAGGGCACTATAATGCATTATTTTTACAGATGTCTTACTTTTAGTTTTTCAACATTTAAATAATTTTGTTTTGCATAACAGCATGTTTGCACAATCCTGTGCACCACACAAATGTAATATGTGCATTAAAAAACATTATTAGTTTATATTATTTTGTATTAGTTTTTGGAGTCACAGGGCATAGTTTTTGACATGTCACTGCCTACATTGACATTTCCAACATTCTAATTGGGCTTTTACAGCCCTGTTCAATTTTTACAATTCTGTACATGGTTATTTTTTGTGTACACTTCTGACACCAGCACGGCTCCTGCACAGATACCTTTCTGCTTACTAGATCACAAATTATCCTCATTTCCATGCATTTCACCTGCTTATGAAGTGACTTGCATGCTACAGACACTTCCATGTCCGCTCTCTTGTGCATGCTCATCTGCTCTGTTTACTGGATCACACGGCTGCCGGTCTTCATGTTGGGGTCGTGGCACTATGCCTACATGGAAAATCACTCTGTGTAGGCTTTATTGGATCCCCCCATTTCTTCAGTTTTGTCCAAAAGTTTCTTCTTCTGTACAAACTCCACTGCTTCATTTAAGGTGTTGAATGTATTTTGTCCTTAAGATAAAATAAAATCCTTACTTTAGCCGGGAATACAAGCTGTGCTTTGTTGTTTACTTTCTTTCATTTTTTTTTATTATGGGTACACATGCCTTTCTTTTAGTTATAATAGAAATGGAATAGTCATTATCAAACCTTATGGAGTTGTCTCTTATTTTTAGGTGAGTTAGCCAGGACTAAGTCTTTATCTTGACTTGACATGAATTTAACTATAATTGATTTAGGAGATGGTGGATTGTTTTTTGGTGCAGTGTTTGAGAGAGAGCTATGATGTGCTCTCTCAATGCAAAATGAGAGAGCTTTAAATAAGTTTAGGGACTTATGAAGCCAGTTATTTAAAATTAAAATCATGTCTTCTTCTTCCTTCTCTATTCCATAGATTCTTGTTATTTCTTCTTGACCTACTTTTAAGATCTACTTTTTTTTCTGTAAGTTCAGAATTCTGTTTGACAATAAGTTCAATGTGATTCTCATTTTCAGCCATTCTACCATCCATGTCATTTGCTGCTTATTCAATTATTTGATGTGACTGTTGCTGAATCACCTAATTCAATAGCTCCATCTGCTTATTATTTTCTTCTTTAATATTGTCCATTTTCATCTCCAATTTATCTATTTTTAACGGAAGATTATGGAAAATGGTTAGTATAGACTGCTGTCTTTTTTCATTATAGATTCTTGTGTAGTTACTTTTGAGTGACTCATTGTAGTAATGAAGCAATCAGTTGTTCTCACAGGAAAAAAGTAACAGAACAATCACCAACTAGAGTTTTCTGTAAAAATCTTATAGATAACTGCTTAAATATTAATTTTCCAGTGAGAAAAGACTATAAGCTGAAATTTCTAATAAACAATCCTGTCATATTAAATCCAAATAAAGATAGCAAAGTTTCAGTACTGCTAACAGCTCTCCATCTTGGCCACACTCCCAGTATTATCTAATTTCTTTGTTTGTTGTTCAGACTCACTGGGTGTATTTCATCTGGTGTTTCTAAAAACTTGTTATCTCACTCTTTCATTTTATTACTAGCTCATCTTCTCATTCTATCACTAATATGCATTTTGAGGGGTCCTATAATATAACTTTACTAACCTGACCATTATCAGTCAAAAATAAAAAAAAAATGTTTGATTTGTTCTTTAAAGTAACTCTTAAATTATTTTAATTTCATCATAAATACTTGAACTCTATAAATAATCTGCAATTTCCTTATATTCATTAATATGTTAATACTTAGTGCATTATGATCAGATAAAGGACAATGAATAGTTTTAAAATAATTCAGCTTATTAAATTAATCTGTAGAGGCATAAATGCTATCAATTGTGGTTTGCATCCCATGCACATAAGAATAACTAGTGAAGAACAGTGACTTATCTTCTGCTTTTGCTATTAAATCAACTAAATTATTACTAATCCCTCTGTTTAGTGCTTTAGCTGATAACAGAATTTTAGCTTTCTTCTTCACTTGCGTCTTCTATACTATATATGCAGTTAAAATCCCCTGCTAAAATTAAACTATCTTTCCAATGACTTTGTAGTAAGTTTAAATGATCATTAGTCACTCTTGCACCTATTCCAGGGATCCAATAAAAATTAGCTAGTGAATAGAGTTTGTCATTATATTTAATTATTAAAAATGTATGCATTCCTTTGAGACCATTAATGGATTCCATTACCTTAGGCATTACAGTAGATTTTCTCCAAAGTATAGCAGTTCCTCTGCTCTTTTTATTAAAATAAGCAGATGATAATATTTCATAACCTAGGTTATTTAAATATTGTGTATATCTATCAAATGAGTCTCTTGCAAGAATATAACAGCTCCTCTTTTAAATTTTAAATATTTCACTAATGGTTTCCTTTTGTAGCCTTTAATCCATTTACATTAATAGATAATACATTACACCTATCCATACAGTGTATTTAAAAGGATTTATTTTAAAAGATAACATGACACATTTAACTGCCTTATTAATTTAATTGTATACAAAACTCTAATGCATTCCTCCAACACTATCTTAACATTTCACATTTTGTTTTACCTCTTCTTTTCTACAAACTGAAGTACTACCATTTGAAATAAAATCAAAAACAAATCTACAACTGTAAGTGTGTATGTTACTAAAGAAATACAACCTGCCATGGATACCAAAGTTCCTAGTATGCCTGTCAAGTAGACAAAATACTATACTATCTCTCTACCTAACAATACCTAAAAATTCATCAAACAAATTAGCCAAAAGTTAATGCGACTTACAAATAATTAACATAATATTATATATAAGTTAAAATTTATTTATTTTACATTTGTTGACCGGGAAAGTCTGACTGGATGCATGTCCATTTTCAGCAGAGGACCGGGGAGAAACGCTCCACAGTTAAATTTTAAGCAAAATATAAAGTGTATATAGAAGCATTCAAATTTACATAGTACCAAACTTAACATTGACTAGTAACATAGCATTGAAGCTTAAGATTTAACATATTTACATAGACTGAACACATATTTTACAGTTTTAGGCATTCCATAATGGTGAACATTTTTAGTAGGGGTTGCATTTTTTGCTTTATACAGTTGAATTGTGAGCAAGTTAGCCACAGGAGGGAGTATAGCAGCAAAGAGAGCAAAGATTAGACATAGTAGGTAGTATAGTAGCAGGAGAAGAAACAAACATGGGAAATTGGATAACAGGTTAAGTAAGAAAAGCAGGAGGAGTAAGTAGCTTAAGTATAGAGTAAGAGTAGAGGTGTAAAGAGAAAAGTGTAGTGGATAGATAACAATGTCCTAGCAGTGACATATGGGTATGAACTAAGGAGTTAGAATTAGAGGTGGAACTGGAAGGAAGCTAGAGAAGTTGCATTCTTTTGATGATCAAGATGAAGTCAGACGGCAATAATGTAATTATATTTTGCCATTTAAAACTATTTCACCAGTACTATATAAAAAGTTTAATAATCCTCTTCTGTTAATCACAATTATTAAATAATCCAACACTTAATGTATCATACCTATTTTTGTAATAGTAGTATAAATTATCCATTAAATATTCCTAAATTATTATTCACCATTATAATAATTAAATCTCTAAATAAATAAGGAGAACAAAGTGGGACCTGAAAAGATAAAGATATCTGTAAACTTGGAGACAGGTAATCTTCTCATACTAAACTATTATACAAAAGGAAAATCAATGCACATGTATATGTATTATGCTAAAAGATATACACATATTTTATAGACCTAACAAAAGCTTTGAAATAATTTTAAAAGTAAAAGTGCCAATATCTTAAAATTATGTAACACTCCTAATATTATAAATATCAAAGTATTTAAAACCCTTTAGCTTATTAAATAATTCATAAAATATGTACATTACTGATGTCAAAGAGAATATCTTGGCATTTTTATGGGGACAAACGCACACACACACACACACACACACACACACACACACACACACACACACACACACACACACACAAACATTTGCACTCTGTATTGTATTCAGAAGTTGCAAGGTGCTTAATTCAAAACCCATTCTCCCTTCCCAGGTTCAAACATATTGAAAATTGTACTTTACTTTCTATCATAATGGATGTACTGATTCAACAATATAGCACTCATATTTCTGCTCTGACTTATGAACTTAGTTATTTCAGGTATTCTTAGTGAATACAACATGCAATTTGCAAAAAGCTTCAAAGTTCACACACCCAAGCTTCAAATTTCAGCTTTCAGGATATTTTCATTTTTTTATGATTTCTATGTAAATTATATGAGATCTTGTACATTACATTTCTGCCACATGTAAGTACATGTAAAGCACATCTTTTTGATAAGCAGTTTGTTATTTAAATATATTTTGTCTGTCTTATCTGCCCACTAATATTCCATTTTATTCTATATAACTTGCATTTCTAAAATCTCTCATCAAAAAGCTATTTAATCACCAGTTCTCTATGAGAGATTACAGTATATGTATATATTTTTAACTTGCTGATACTGCTCCATTATTGATCTTACTTAGTAGATATTTCATTCATTTTGCATTTGCATATTATTCATAAAATGCTTGCTCATCTTAATTCTAGTATTACAAACAATCTTGACTATATATATATATATATATATATATATATATATATATATATATATATATATATATATATATATATATATATATATATATATATATATAAGAATCCCTGCTTGTTTAATTTGAATATGTGTTTTTAGCCATTGTGAGCTGCTGCTATCTAAGCTTCACATCCTGACATTATAATTTTATTACAGCATGTGAAAATGACAACTCGCAGCCCACAACAGCTGCTAATTTCCTCTTTAAGTTTCTCATTCTTCTTAATTCTTTTTGAACTGCTCTAATCAGTAACAAACTTTAAACTTTAATTCTTTCCATTAATATGTACAGTTAGATTTAGTCACACTACAGCATAAGCATCATGCAGCACAATGTAAGCAAATTGTCAACAACAGCTCAGTATAAAATATTACTAATGTCAGCAACAGCTCAGTATTAAACATTACTATAGCTTTTGTTTTACCAATTCTTCATTTCTAAATAATTATTTAAAAATATGTTATTTTGACTAGATTCCTCACATATATAATTGAAAAAAAAACAGAAAGAAAAAGAAAGTTTCACAGACTTCAGTGACAAACTTTGACCTAGATTTTCTTTAAAATAGCTCAAGGACATGCGGGAAGCAAGGCAAGCAAAGACCAAGCATTTACGTAGAACTGGAACATTTTTTTGTTCTCAAGCTTTTTTTAAATGTTAATTGCAGCATGGCAGCATGGCTTCATTAGTAAGGATGGCATACTGCCATGCTGCACAGAAACAGTCCCTTCCGTGCAGGAATAATAAGCTATTCTTGCATGAATGTTTACTGAATCCCACACTACTTTTTTACTGGGTTATTTAAACCATTAATATTCAATGATGTACATTTATAACCTGACATTTATACTAGACAAAACTTTACATATTAATGACTTTAGATATAAAACAGATAAGAATATTTCTATTTAAAACATACCTTGACATGGACAAGAACCTAACGACCAAAACTAAATAACTAAAACTAAGAACAAAACTATCCCTATCACAAGATAACACATTCCTAGTTTGATATGTAATCATATAAACTCCTCTTTAGCCTTCCCATAAACTATATAGCCTAATTTTATTGCTTCTACTTCTGAATTAATGCTAACATCAGTTTAAAATTATGTATTCAAACTCATTCATTTTCAGTTAGTCCAAACATATTAATTTTACTTCTGTATGAATGCCCACTATAGCTGAATGTGTTTAAAACTGCAAATTTACTCTTTTATATAACATTAATATTATTCTATATTTATAGAAACCAAATGTATAAATAAGAATTATTAAAGCCCCTCGTATAACATATTTTATGACTTTTATACATATAAATGAATTATATAGCACATTTATGATCCCTGGTACCACTAGCATGAAACATATGTGCTTATTTCATTTGCATTACTATATTATCAAAACCTGTTTTTAGGTAATCATACAATTTTTAGGCTTATATTAATCATAACGTATTAGTTTCAGCTCTTGAATTTCCATTTGTAAATAGTACCTAGTCTTTTTAACATCACAAAAGCATGATGTCAGAACCATATCTTATCTAATGGTACTATTCTCTGTTTTTATTCCTTTGGATTATACAATTGCCAGAATATCTGCAACCAAAATCATGGGAAATATAGAATTTATTATGATATAAAACCATAATGTGATAACCTCAGTCTATAATATATGGATATTGCATTAAGAGTGCATTATATCATATCCTTGTTATGTCCTGACCCTTGATACTATCAACATGAAATGAAACAGAAAAAATGAACATTAACATACTAATGAATCAGACCACAGCATACCTAAATAACCATAAATCTAACTATGCTTGAACTAAAATTAAAATGTACCTATTATCTTTTTTATAATCAATACATATAAGACATACTGGAATAACAAAGGAATAATTGTTATACATTTCAAATATGCCTAATCTACTATGTATCATTCTGTGCAATATATTAATTTGTCTGTAAGTCAAACTATCCACTAAAGAACTATCAGTATATATATATATATATATATATATATATATATATATATATATATATATATATATATATATATAGTTTCCAGTTCCTATTCTTTTGTGTTTTTATATCAACCACCAGCTCCCAAGCATCCATCATCCTGTACGTCGTGGAGGTGGGTAGTACAGCTTCCACAGCAGGGGAGCATTCAGGTAAGCATCTTGTGTTCATCACTGTAATACTGTAGCAGTCATTGAGGCAGCCTCTGCATACCAGTACACGGATGTCAGGTCAATCTACATTTGGGGGAGGGTTGTTTGTAATGCACACTTGTGCACACATGCTCAGAATGTCAACAATGTGGGCAGTATCACAGTTCCTTTTCTGCATGTTGATATATCCAGATATTATTCTGTAACAATGCCACATTTGTGTTTGCTGACAATACCTCTCCCTTTACATTTTCATAGGTACATCTGGTGTGGCCAGAGTCCAACTTCCTGTAGCCAGTGAGTATGAAACTGTTTTGGTATGGCTCATATATACCCTAAGAATATTAATGGTTGCCAGTTTGCTGTACACACAACCGTTATGCTTAGCCAAAGTACAATACTTGTATGTTCAGTTTTGGAGGGGTTCACCACAGTGCATTAAATTAGTAATCACAGTAATGTATTTGCAGGAGCTGTAACATATTTGCATTTATTTTTTTAAGTCTATGCAGTCTGATATACAGAGGGCAATAATATGGGGAAAACTGGTGCACTATGTTTTAAGTGTAGGTCCATCACATACACTGACATTTCTCTTATCTCACACGTGTATAGTACTGGTAATATTAACCATATGTAGCTGCAGTGCATGCTATTAAGGGCCTATCTTGTCTGTCTATGTTGTAGTCTGTTTGTGTGTTGTGCATGGGATCAGAAATATGATGTGTTATGTATAATGCAGTTGTGGTACCTCACCTGTATGTGTGTGTGTGTGTGTGTGTGTGTGTGTGTGTGTGTGTGTGTGTGTGTGTGTGTGTGTGTGTGTGTGTGTATCAGCAGACATAATAATGCTGGAATTAATCTAGTTATGTTGTCTTTCTCCTCACAGGTGACTATGGGGATTGAAGTGTGTCCCC
>NC_056747.1:1035955019-1036000019 GCF_019279795.1 Protopterus annectens | reverse complement strand
GCAGGGTAAATAAATGTGCTCACTGAATGTGTTCGCATGGCATCCAGGAACTGGTGGAGTACCCTGGATGCAGATGCCTGTGAGACCCCCATCATGTCCCCAGTTGGTCTTTGAAAAGTACCTGTAGCTGGTATTCTAAGGGCTACACATATCTATGTTTTCACTGGGATGGGTTCCCCTCTGTTGACACTGGGTCTGAGTTGAGGTCGGCAAAGCCCGGTGAGTTCTTATAGTATGTCCCTGTCCACCCTGTGGCACTTTACAATCTCTGGCTCATGTAGCTCCTGGAAGGTTACCCTGGGCCTGATCACTCATCCTTCTTAGTCTAGACCTATTGTCAGCATCAGCACTGACCTCAGCCTCTAGCACATAGAGTGGTAGCAGAGCAGCAACAGCCCCTAGAATTCTGTCAGTTAAAATTCCCAAGTCTGTACTCCAATGGTGCAGAGTATGTGGGAAAATCAGATTGTAGGGTTTATGCATACTTTATAGTGGTGTGGTGCAGATGCAGCCTGTGTGATTGGCTAACTATGATGCATTCCACCTGCCAGGTATATCACTGAGGGGTTTGAATGGCTCAGTAATTTATACATGATTGACATTCCCAGGGTATTTCCTTTTTTTTTTTTTTTAATCTTTTTAATCTTTTCCCTGCTAAGCAGTGCAGCATGGTGTGCAAGCCTGCAGTGCTGGTGTAAACACTGCTTAGCCTTCTGGATACATCCTCATGCACGGGCATGGTTTGCATAGGTTAAACTAGCTTAAACACGTGCCCCGTAGCTAAACAAAAGCTTAGCAGCATTAGACACAGCCCCCTGCTTAGCTGAGTGTTGTGCCACACAAACTGGTGCTGATGAGCTCTAATCCACTTAAACTTATAGTGGCACACCCCCTTTTTATGTCATCTACCTGTTCTACTAATGCCAACATGGTTCTAGGGCTACACAGGTTTTATCTGCGGACAAAGTGGGCCATTTTTGCTATTCAGTAACCACAGCTCATTTGCATACGGATCCTTGCACATAACCTGGATACTTCTCTATTCCAGGGCCTGGCTCCTTAGCAACCGCTGAGACCTACTATTGTACATACTGCATGCAGGGCACTATAATGCATTATTTTTACTGATGTCTTACTTTTAGTTTTTCAACATTTAAATAATTTTGTTTTGCTTAACAGCATGTTTGCACAATCCTGTGCACCACACAAATGTAATATGTGTATTAAAAACATTATTAGTTTATATTATTTTGTATTAGTTTTTGGAGTCACAGGGCATAGTTTTTGACATGTCACTGCCTACATTGACATTTCCAACCTTCTAATTGGGCTTTTACAGCCCTGTTCAGTTTTTACAATTCTGTACATGGTTATTTTTTGTGTACACTTCTGACACCAACATGGCTTCTGCACAGATACCTTTCTGCTTACTAGATCACAAATTATCCTCATTTCCATGCATTTCACCTGCTTATGAAGTGACTTGCATGCTACAGACACTTCCATGTCTGCTCTCTTGTGCATGCTCCTCTGCTCTGTTTACTGGATCACATGGCTGCCGGTCTTCATGTTGGGGTTGTGGCACTATGCCTACATGGAAAATCACTCTGTGTAGGCTTTATTGAATCCCCCCCATATCTTCAGTTTTGTCCAAAAATTTCTTCTTCTGTACAAACTCCACTGCTTCATTTAAGGTGTTGAATGTATTTTGTCCTTAATATAAAAAAAAATCCTTACTTTAGCTGGGAATACAAGCTGTGCTTTGTTGTTTACTTTCTTTAATTTTTTTTTTATTATGGGTACACATGCCTTTCTTTTAGTCATAATAGAAATGGAATAGTCATTATCAAACCTTATGGAGTTGCCTCTTATTTTTAGGCGAGTTAGCCAGGACTAAGTCTTTATCTTCACTTGACATTAATTTAACTATAATTGTTTTAGGAAATGGTGGATTGTTTTTTGGTGCAGTGTTTGAGAGAGAGAGATGATGTGCTCTCTCAATGCAAAATGAGAGAGCTTTAAATAAGTTTAGGGACTTAGGAAGCCAGTTATTTAAAATTAAAATCATGTCTTATTCTTCCTCCTCTATTCCATAGATTCTTGTTATTTCTTCTTGACCTACTTTTAAGATCTACTTTTTTTCTGTAAGTTCAGAATTCTGTTTGACAATAAGTTCAATTTGATTCTCATTTTCAGCCATTCTCCCATCCATGTAATTTGCTGTTTATTCGATTATTTGCTGTGACTGTTGCTTAATCACCTAATTCAATAGCTCCATCTGCTGATTGTTTTCTTCTTTAATACTGTCCATTTTCATCTCCAATTTATCTATTTTTAATGGAAGATTATGGAAAATGGTTAGTATAGACTGCAGTCTTTTTTCATTATAGATTCTTGTGTAGTTACTTTTGAGTGACTCATTGTAGTAATGAAGCAATCTGTTGTTCTCACAGGAAAAAAAGTAACAGAACAATCACCAACTAGAGTTTTCTGTAAAAAATCTTATAGATAACTGTTTAAATATTAATTTTCCAGTGAGAAAAGACTATAAGCTGAAATTTCTAATAAAAAATCCAGTCAAATTAAATCCAAATAAGGATAGCAAAGTTTCAGTACTGCTAACAGCTCTCCATCTTGGCCACACTCCCAGTATTATCTAATTTCTTTGTTTGTTGTTCAGACTCACTGTGTGTATTTCATCTTGTGTTTCTAAAAACTTATCTCACTCTTTCATTTTATTACTAGCTCATCTTCTTATTCTATCATTAATATGCATTTTGAGGAGTCCTATAATATAACTTTACTAACCTGACCATTATCAGTCAAAAATAAAAAAAAATGTTTGATTTGTTCTTTAAAGTAACTCTTAAATTATTTTAATTTCATCATAAATACTTGAACTCAATAAATAATCTGCAATTTCCTTATATCCATTAATATGGTAATAGTTAATGCATTATGATCAGATAAAGGACAATGAATAGTTTTAAAATAATTCAGTTTATTAAATTAATCTGTAGAGGCATAAATGCTATAATTTGTGGTTTGCTTCCCATGCACTTAAGAATAACGAGTGAAGAACAGTGACTTATCTTCTGCTTTTGCTATTAAATCAACTAAATTATTACTAATCCCTCTGTTTAGTGCTTTAGCTGATAACAGAATTTTAGCTTTCTTCTTCACTTGCATCTTCTATACTATATATGCAGTTAAAATCCCCTGCTAAAATTAAACTATCTTTCCAATGACTTTGTAGTATGTTTAAATGATCTTTAGCCAATCTTGCACCTATTCCAGGTATCCAATAAAAATTAGCTAGTGAATAGAATTTGTCATTATATTTAATTATTAAAAATGTATACATTCCTTTGAGACCATTAATGGATTCCATTACCTTAGGCGTTACAGTAGATTTTCTCCAAAGTATAGCAGTTCCTCTGCTCTTTTTATTAAAATAAGCAGATAATAATATTTCATAACCTAGGTTATTTAAATATTGTATATCTTTATCTATCAAATGAGTCTCTTGCAAGAATATAACATCTCCTGTTTTAAATTTTAAATATTTCACTAATGGTTTCCTTTTGTAGCCTTTAATCCATTTACATTAATAGATAATACATTAAAACTATCCATACTGTGTATTTAAAAGGATTTATTTTAAAAGATAACATGACACATTTAACTGCCATATTAATTTAATTGTATGCAAGACTCTAATGCATTCCTCCAACACTATCTTAACATTTCACATTTTGTTTTACTTCTTCCTTTCTACAAACCGAAGTACTACCATTTGAAATAAAATCAAAAACAAATCTACAACTGTAAGTGTGTATATTACTAAAGAAATACAACCTGCCATGGATACCAAAGTTCCTAGTATGCCTGTCAAGTAGACAAAATACTATACTATCTCTCTACCTAACAATACCTAAAAATTCATCAAACAAATTAGCCAAAAGTTAATGTGACTTACAAATAATTAACATAATATTATATATAAGTTAAAATTTATTTATTTTACATTCGTTGACCGGAAAAGTCTGACTGGATGCATGTCCATTTTCAGCAGAGGACTGGGGAGAAAAGCTCCACAGTTAAATTTTAAGCAAAATATAAAGTGTATACAGAAGCATTCAAATTTACATAATACCAAACTTAACATTGACTAGTAACATAGCATTGAAGCTTAATATTTAACATATTTACATAGACTGAACACATATTTTACAGTCTTAGGCATTCCATAATGGTGAACATTGTTAGTAGGGGTTGCATTTTTTGCTTTATACAGTTGAATTGTGAGCAAGGTAGCCACAGTAGGGAGTATAGCAACAAAGAGAGCAAAGATTAGACATAGTAGGTAGTATAGTAGCAGGAGAAGAAACAGACATGGGAAATTGGATAACAGGTTAAGTAAGAAAAGCAGGAAGAGCAAGTAGCTTAAGTATAGAGTAAGAGTAGAGGTATAAAGATAAAAGTGTAGTGGATAGATAACAGTGTCCTAGCAGTGACATATGGGTATGAACTAAGGAGTTAGAATTAGAGGTGGAACTGGAAGGAAGCTAGAGAAGTTGCATTATTTTGATGATCAAGCTGAAGTCAGACAGCAATAATGTAATTATATTTTGACATTTAAAACTATTTCACCAGTACTATATAAAAGTGTAATAATCCTCTTCTGTTAATCACAATTATTAAATAATCCAACACTTAATGTATCATACCTATTTTTGTAATAGTAGTATAAATTATCCATTAAATATTCCTAAATTATCATTCACCATTATAATAACTAAATCTTTAAATAAATAAGGAGAACAATGTGGGACCTGAAAAGATAAAGATATCTGCAAACTTGGAGACAGGTAATCTTCTCATACTAAACTATTATACAAAAGAAAAATCAATGCACATGTATATGTATTATGCTAAAAGATATACACATATCTTATAGATCTAACAAAATCTTTAAAATAATTTTAAAAGTAAAAGTGCCAATATCTTAAAATTATGTAACACTCCTAATATTATAAATATCAAAGTATTTAAAACCCTTTAGCTTATTAAATAATTCATAAAATATGTACATTACTGATGTCAAAGAGAATATCTTGGCATTTTTATGGGGACAAACGCACACACACACACACACAAACATTTGCACTCTGTATTGTATTCAGAAGTTGCAAGGTGCTTAATTCAAAGCCCATTCTCCCTTCCCAGGTTCAAACATATTGAAAAATGTACTTTACTTTCTATCATAATGGATGTACTGATTCAACAATATAGCACTCATATTTCAGCTCTGACTTATGAACTTAGTTATATCAGGTATTCTTAGTAAATATAACATGTAATTTGCAAAAATCTTCAAAGTTCACACAACCAAGCTTCAAATTTCCGGTTTCATGATATTTTCATTTTTTATGATTTCTATGTAAATTATATGAGATCTTGTAAATTACATTTCTGCCATATGTAAGCATGTGTAATGCACATATTTTTGATAAGCTGTTTGTTATTTAAATATAATTTGTCTGTCTTATCTGCCCACTAATATTCCATTTTATTCTATATAACTTGCATTTCTAAAATCTCCCATCAAAAAGCTATTTAATCACCAGTTCTCTATGAGAGATTACAGTATATGTATATATTTTAACTTGCTGATACTGCTCCATTATTGATCTTACTTAGTAGATATTTCATTCATTTTGCATTTGCATATTATTCATAAAATGCTTGCTCATCTTAATTCTAGTATTACAAACAATCTTGTCTATATATATATATATATATATATATATATATATATATATATATATATATATATATATATAAAAGAATCCCTGCTTGTTTAATTTGAATATGTGTTTTTAGCCATTGTGAGCTGCTATCTAAGCTTCACATCCTGACATTATAATTTTATTACAGCATGTGAAAATAACAACTCACAGCCCACAACAGCTGCTAATTTCCTCTTTAAGTTTCTCATTCTTCTTAATTCTTTTTAAACTGCTCTAATCAGTAACAAACTTTAAACTTTAATTCTTTCCATTAATATGTACAGTTAGATTTAGTCACACTACAGCATAAGAATCATGCAGCAAAATGTAGGCAAATTGTCAACAACAGCTCAGTATAAAATGTTACTAATGTCAGCAACAGCTCAGTATAAAGCATTACTATAGCTTTTGTTTTACCAATTCTTCATTTCTAAATAATTATTTAAAAAGATGTTATTTTGACTAGATTTCTCACATATATAGTTGAAAAAAAAACAGAAAGAAAAAGAAAGTTTTGCAGACTTCAGTGACGAACTTTGACCTACATTTTCTTTAAAATAGCTCAAGGACATGCGGGAAGCAAGGCAAGCAAGGACCAAGCATTTACATAGAACTGGAACATTTTTTTGTTCTCAAGCTTTGTTTAAATGTTAATTGCTTCATAAATGACCCGTGAAAGGAATGTGTTATACAGGACAAAGAAAACAAAATCATCAGCACTTTAACACTTCTAATTAGCATATCACTTAGATTTGACATTCCCCCGGATTTAGTAATCTTCCGTGTAAGACTAGATTAGTTTTACATGGAAGTGCCAGTGTAAGAGTATGATGACAGCGTACCATGCATATTAATGTGGCTGTGCTGCCTCAACTCTAAAGCTTACATGGAGCGTGGACAAGTGTAGGGGGCGTGTCAGACTGCAGAGCAGTCCAAAAATCCACTACCCAGGAATGAAGAAATGCTGCAATTTTGAGTTACATGAGCAAGTCCGCTCACATGTGCGCAATGTAACACTACACTCCCCTATATGTTAAACAACTGACAAAACTAAAAATAAAAAGATTTTTTTCTTCCGATATAGCTGCCCGTATTTGCACGGGTTTGTGTGGATTTGCCCATTGCTTAGCTACAGTTAGCAGCTTAGACACCAGAAGAGGATATTATGAAAAATATATGCAAATTAAGCAAAATAGCGATAGCGTAGTCATTAAATCCTTCGCACAAAGAGGAGGCATTCCCGGTTCGAGTCCCACTACTGCATGTTCCATTTTCTCTGGGAAATCTGTATACAAAAATATTTCCTGACATTTTTTATGTATAAGTTTTGTAAAAAGCATTGAAATGTTAAATGTAGTAGTGAACGAATTATATACATATATATATATATATATATATATATATATATATATATATATATATATATATATATATATATATAAAGGTGAAATGGTTATGCATTCTGAGGCATGAGTACCCTATTTTAAGCAATATAAAGCACTGCTAAGCACATTTTACCATTATTGAGCATATTTAAATACAATTGTGCATAGCTGCGCACCACACTAACCAGCGCAACCACAACGTATTTGCGGGTAGCTGCGCACTGCGCTAACCAGAGCAACTTCGGGCAACGTCGAGCAACGTTGAGCAACGTTGGGCAAGGTTTGGCAAAGTTAAGCAAAGTTGATTAAACATGCTCACACCTCCTTCACTGTACCTTAACCAGTCAGGTCTGCCCAGTAGGAAAATAAAAAGCAGTGACAGGGCTCAAACTCAAGATACTGTGCACTATAGTCACAGTACTTAACCACCAAGCCATGACAGCATTTCACAAACATGCACTTTCAACAGACACATATCTATCAAAGGAATTTTAAACATTGCCAACATCAGCTAAGCAGGCATGCCTACAGCTGAGTTTTTCCAAAACTGGCCAATCTCAAATAAGTGTGGGAAATGAGGCATATTTAAGCTCCACAGGTGGGAATACTTGCTATAACTGGTTGTAGCTTCCTTCTGCAGTCAGCATGGCTGGTGTTGGAGAAGGCACTCAATTTAGAGCGCAATGCTGAGGCATCCAGGAGTCCAAAGTAATGGTTTGGCTCCTTGTCCACAATCATGAGGAAAGAGTCCTGCGGGGCCAGTACCAGGGTACCCAATATAAAATGGAGGCCTGGAACAGTCTTGCCGGTGATCTCACCAGTGCCACTGGTGTTCCTCAGACTGTTGAGCCGGTCAGGCACCATTATTCTGATCTGAAGCAACATAGGGAGGATCAACTGGACCAGTGGATCCAGGAATCCTGTACGCTGCCTAATGCCCCAGTACTGAGTAAGTAGCAATTGTATTAAGTACACCTCCTCACCTCACCTCATCACCTTCCTAGATTCCATAGGCACTCTCACCTCACCTATGCCTTACCCTCTGATAAAAAAATGAAACAACTAACCCTTCTTAAAAGCAACTTCACATCCAGACCTAATACTCCTACCTTACAAGCCGGTGACATTCACCCCAACCCTGGCCCTGTATATCCCTCCCCTCAAGTGTCTAGGCCTAGCTTCAATAACACCTTACTCACAGGACATCTAAACATACGAAGTGTAAACAACAAAGTACCCTACTTACATGCCCTCTTAGATACTCACCATTTTGATATTCTCTGCCTCTCAGAGACTTGGCTAAAGCCAGCCACCAAAGACACTGAGATTATACCCCAAGGCTATAATTTATATAGGCTTGATCGTTCTAAACGTAAGGGTGGTGGAGTGGCAATTCTATTTAAGAACCATCTTAGCATCTCCACCCTCCCAGCCTGTCCAACCCAGGATGGTAGAGCTGATGCCATCATCACTAAACTCCAATTAAATGCACAAAAAGCCCTTTACATCACCTGTATGTATATACCACCAGGCAACAATATACCTATCTTAGAAGACTTTCTCAGTTGGGTTTCCACTAATTACCCCCAAGAAACTATAATTCTGGGTGACTTTAATATAGACTGGAATACTATTAATAGTGAAAATCCCTCCTGTCACATAAACCTACATGGTTTTACTCAATCCATTACCACTACTACAAGGCTTAATAAACCAAGTAAGAAACAGAGTATCTTAGACTGGATACTCATAAACAAAGTCAATATCACATACAAAGTAGGAACTATGCCTGATGACCTCAGTGACCACTGCCTAACCTATATCTCTAGAGAAAAGACTGACTATCAAAACCTCCCTAACATAAGAATAATACGCTCTACCAAACACTTTAAAACTGACCTATTTCAAAATGATCTCAAAACATGCAACTGGAACCTCTTGAAATCACTTCCACTTAACGAAGCAGTATCATTCTTTAACTCGACCTTCCTTTCCATTCTGGATAAACATGCCCCTGAACGCTCTATTAGAATGAAGTCTAATACAGCCCCATGGCTCTCAAATGAAACAAAGAAATTAATTCATACTAAAAATAAAGTTTGAGCCAAATGGAGATGCCATAGAATCAGCTCTGATTTTCTTCATTTTCGCCAACTTAGAAATCCTACAAAAAAAGCTATAAACTCTGACAAAAAAAAACTTCTACTGTGAACTTCAAGAAACCCATTTCAATAAACCCAAACAATTCTGGTCTTCAATCAATAAACTCCTATCACCTGGAACAGCAAAAACTCCCTCCCCTCTAAACGCAGACCCAGATACCCCTAACCATACTGCAAATGCTTTTAACTCCTTTTTTATTGAAACCATTCAATCTCTTGCTAGACAACTGAACACCAATAACTTTTACCCTCCAAATAATCTAGTTGACTCCTCCCACAACTTCTCTCTTCGTCCCATCTCTACCTCTTTCATCTACAAGCTTATTCTCAAACTGAAACCTTGTACCCCCTCTGCTGACAAGCTCCCTTCTCTCTTTTTTCAAAAGGCTGCTAAAGAGATTGCTTACCCAATAACTATACTCATAAATAGGACTATCCAAGAGGGAACCATACCTGATATATGGAAAGTCTCTCACATTATCCCACTACACAAAGGCGGTAACTCTATAGACTACTCTAACTTTAGACCTATTGCTCTTCTCTCACCTTTAGCTAAGATTATGGAGAAATGTATTCATCAGCAACTTGTACAGTATCTCTCTTTACACAACATTATAGCTAACTGTCAACATGGCTTTAGACCTCACCATAGCACCTCCACTGCCCTCCTTTCCTTTGTTGATACCATCAACAACTATTGTAACTCCAATTTTTTCTCCTCTGCTCTATTTATTGACCTCTCTAAAGCTTTCGACATGGTTAATCACTCTTCTTTAATCAAAATCCTTGAATCCCTCTCATTTGATAACCTTGCTATTAAATGGTTTACTTCTTATCTAAGCAACAGACAACAAGCCGTTCTTTGGGACAATCATATCTCTTCCTTATAGCCTGTTTCTATTGGAGTCCCGCAGGGCTCCATTCTTGGGCCACTACTCTTCTCCCTTTACATAAACGATCTTAACACTGTAATCCCTCAAGCTACCTGCATCCAATACGCTGACGACTCCACTATTATTTGTTCAGCATCTACCTCTTCAGAGCTACTCTCACTAACTCAAACTACCTTCAACAAAGTAGAAACTTGGTTTACTAGACGGTACCTCCTTCTCAATGCTAAAAAAACTAAACTTCTCCTCTTCACTCCTACCACTCGAGCCTCCCCATTAAACTTTAACATCTTGTCAAACAACGCCACTGTCATCTCTCCTGACTCTACAACTAAACTGCTAGGAATAACCATTGATAACAATCTCACTTTTGGTCAACACATCAATAACACCATCAAAGCAGTTAACAAAAAAATAGGATCTTTATACCGTATTAAACCATTTCTTACTCCATCTACCAGAGCTACTATCGCCCACTCCCATCTGATATCTACTCTCTTTTACGCCTCACCTATCTTCGCTAACCTTAAGAAGGCTAACCTAAATAAACTAGCAACTTGCTACAATAGCATTGCCCGCTTTGCCACCGGTAACCCTTTCAGAACCCATCACTGTCATAACCTGAAACTTCTAGGCTGGCTAGAGCTACAAAACTGTCTTATGATCTCACAACTTACTATTGCCCACAAGATACTTTACCAACCTGATAACACCTCTATACTTTCTCAACTTTTAATCCCTTATAAAATTCTTACCTCCCTTCGATCCTCTTCTAAACTCATGACCAAATCTGTAAAGTCCCATAACTTAGCTGGTAACTCTCTATTCACTAATACTGTAGGTAGGACATGGAATCTGCTACCCACAGATATTACTATAATCGCCTCCTTACCACTCTTCAAACAAAAAATCAAACTGTACTTCCAAAATCACTGGTTTGTTCATGTAGGACTCCAGACTAACCTTCTTCATTCCCCTTTACTCTACTTTAACTTTACACTGTGCTTATTAGCTAGGCAAATACCTACTTTTTCTCTTGCCCTGTTTCTCTCCTTTTATGCTCTGACTCACTCCTCTTTTTCTCTCCCCTGCCCTCTTTTCCATCTTCTTACTTCTTCTCCCTACTAGACTATTGTTTCTCACTCTTCTCCTATCTTGTACTACTCCTATAATCCCTTCTAATCTCTTCTTATACTATTTTTTCTCTCCGACTAATTGTTGAAACTAATTTGCATATCTTTAGCCTTTTAATTGTGATGCTTCTACTGACCTAATATATTTTTTTGTGTGGCTTATGTATATTCTTATTGTACTTAATTTTTTTATTAAGATGTCTCTTTGAATTGTTTTTTGTGTGGAGCTTTTCCCCCCGGCCCTCTACTGAAAATGGACATATATCCAGCTAGACTAGCCCAGTTAACAAATGTAAAATAAAAATAAATAAATAAAAAGTAGTTAAGAATTGCTATGCTTGTCTATACTATGGATAAGTATGTCTCAATATCACTGCATTTACTTCACAGCTGCAGGTGTCCGGGCTATGAACCAGCAAGCCCATGAAGATAGGCTGCAAAGGCTGCGTCATGAGGCAGGTTAGTAGTTATTCTGCATGTACTGTTATATAAAATAAATGAGAGAGCCTTCAAAAAGTCTTTTAACCCAATAAATAAATGTGTAATAATCCTTTAATAAATGTATGATTCATGGAGTGTGTCTGTGTCATTTTCTTTTAAATGTTGTACTGTTGCATTCTACAAATAGTAGTGATGTATTAAGCAGTGTCAACCCACACTTGGGTAGGCCCATATAACGTGGATGAAGGGAGTGCCAGTATCTTGTATGCATATGTACAGCCCTCAACTGTTGGTTCATGGCCAGCATGTACAGGTTAATCTGGCACATGAGTAGCTTGGTATTGTGTTCCCCAGAAATGTCAGTGTGCTGCCAGAAATGTAGGGAGCTGTTAACATATAACTGATACTTTTACCTGAACATATCTAGATAATTATATGAAAGTAGATTTGTCAGTGTACCATCTTAGAAATAGTGTGTGTGAGCAACTCTCAAAATATGTTGCAGTAACATCTGCATCTTGGACAGTTTGTATGTAAGATACAGTTCATGTATATAATGATCTAGCAAAATCCAATTGCACAATATAAGGACATTGGGTAGTGTAATAATACATGTAAGGGACATGTAACTGCAGTTAATAGGAATGTAGTGAAAACTAGAAGGATATATAAGTTGTTAATTGAGCTATCTTTTCCCACCCTACTGTATATGCATAAAAAATGCATTTCCACACCTCAATCGGTATATCTAATCTCAAAACATTTGTTGGGACATATGTCCTATTGGTTTATAAATATTTGCATTTATTTCTATGCATGTGCCCTGTTAAAATATCACAATATTGGTGGCCTGTTGCCATCAATTCAACCTGCATGCTGTTGTAATGTCCACTAATGTTCTATATATGCATGTGTTATGCTTGCTTTTCAACTGCTAAAAATCTGGTGTGTTGGTTTAATGAGAATACTTCTACATGCTGTTATAACTAATTGGGAATGCTGTTGACTGTTACTGACCCATATCTTTATTAAACTCTCCAAAACATAGTTCGTAATGGAAGGCCGGTCCCAGCGGACCCACCTGTCCCACCTCAGCTGGCCATGCCACCTGGCACCAGCAGATCTGGTGCCCAGCCTGGGACCTCCTCCTCCGCTGGCCCTGTGCCATCTTTGGGTGAAAGCACTGCAGGGGATGGGGCTCGGCCTTCCTGTGCAAGCATGGGCAGAGGAGAACCTATCGCTCTTCGAATGGTCCAGGCTGTGGTGAGTAGAGAGACTGAATGTTCTGTTGCAGAACCTCTATGCCAGCTTGAGGCCCGAGTGGCACAACTCCCAGGTCAGCCTGCCCCTCCTACACAACCCCAGCACAGCCACCCTCTGGGCCATGAAGGTGCAGTGGTGACTGCTCATGTGTGGGGACCTCAGTCCCACTGTTTCCATCTGGGGGCTCATGGGCTTGCAATTTCGAAACATCCCTCCCGTCAAAGGTGTTCACCCACCACGTGTCATTTACTGCCCCTGTATACATCTTGTTTGTCTTGTCTGTTTACCTCCCCAACCTACCTCCCCAAATATACCTACTTCCCCTACCCCACATTCCACTCTCACCTGAAAAAAAAATAAAAAAAAGGGCAATCTGCTCCCAAAAAAAATTACGCCCCATACATAGTTGCCCATTTTGCACACATGTCCACTGGACACATGAAATGTTATTTAATTGGCATTACAACATACGTTGTTATCCTCACCCCTCTCTCAGGGGTTGAAGGGTTCATATCTACCTCCAAATTTATTGCATATGCACAGCTGTTGCTGTCGAAGAAATGGGAAGCTATGGACCTTCCCTACACCTGTCCTGCACATCCCGAGCTATTTTCCATACTGTCTTTCCCTCTTTGTGCCCCTTTTTTACCATTTTCCTATCTCCCCATTTTTCTTTTCTTTCAAAGAAATTAGTGTGGGGGTGTGTGGGAGTAAGCACTATTAAGCAGCAGTTAGCGTGTTTGCTCTTGTTTGCGTTTGGCTAAGCAATGCGCAGCAATGTGCAAACCCGCACACACCCACTTATAACTGCTTAAAATTGCCTTAGTCACTCTGTATGTGAGGGCCCTCGTTCTGCTCAGGAGCAAAATAAAACACCTCTGTAAGTCTTGAACCCCGGACCTTGCATACACTACACAACATGAAGTACCACTAAGCCATGATAGATAATCATCAAGTTGGTGCTTAAATAATTATATCATGCATCAGGATGAGTGTATGTAAAGGAAACTTAGGAATACCATACCACACAACTTGTTCTGTGGATGTTGACCAACAGTTATTGTGGGATTAAATTACATGACTGTGATAAGGGAAACAGCCATTCTAGCAGGAAATAATGTTACACTATCACTTTACAACCCCACACAGTATCACAGCAGGACAAACACTGGCATATTTGTTTAGGGCAGAGGCCATACCTCCCAACTGTCCCTAATTTTCAGGGATGTCTCTGATTTTGACACAAAGTTTAGCTCTGTCCCTCTGAATCCCTCCTAAAACTACTGACTTTGGCCAGAAAAGTGGTGAATTACACTTAATGAATAATTACAATAATTAAGAGACACTTATTTTACTTCAGAAAAGGTGTATTAATTCATATGCTCTGATTCTCTCAATGTTTCAACTTAATGGCACTAATATTTTAAAGGTGTCCCTGATTGTCACTGACTTTTTCTTGACTTTTCCCTGAGTCTGTTAAAATATGTACCTGATTGGTTGACAGGTCTGGCAGAGGCAGAAACACAGAGGCATATTAGCCTTTCTGCTGTTATACACTGTGCAAATAGCTTTGGAAGGAGTTTCGGAAGCATACCCTTATGTAGGAATACAACACTGAAATACAAATGGATGTAGCCATGTACTGGCAGCAGCCAACTGTAAGAATGCCATTGTTCTATTGCTGAAAAGACCTGTGTGGTGCACAAACAAAAAATAACAGACTATTCTCGGGCTATCATGTGGATAGGTCCACAGTTGGGAGTTATGCAGACAGACTACTTGCCTTGATAAACTAACATGTACACAGCAACCCTTTAAGTCCAGCAAGATAAAATCCACACAATAGTACATATGCTCTCTGTACTTCTGCAACCCTACTCAAATGTAGAATATACCTGTGTGTGCAGGGTCTACCAAGGATGTAGGTAAGTATCCTCACAGTACTGAAATGTGTCCAGTCTTTCTAAGCAGCTTGTGCTAATGTCAACACTAAAAAAGTACAAACTCTTTAGAACCGAGTAAATGAATATTCACAGTATGGCAGTTCACAAACAATTCTTGTGCCAAAGGAATACATCTCTATAACTAGCTTTGTATGGCAGTTAATTGTAACAGTTGAAAAGAAAGCACATCTTTCCATGTATCTTGGGGTAGCACTTTGAGGGGTGAGTACATTTCTACACTGACAAGTGGTTACTGGAAGCAGCAACATTAGGTCTGAGTACAAAATGTAAATCTCTGGTTACACCCCTGGCTTCTGATATAAGAACTATACCAACCTTCTGTCTTAAACAATGATGTCCACACCAAACAAGGATGATCTCCATCTTGGAAAGCTGAGAGGGCCACGCCTACATGAGTCAGCAGTGTATAGTACTGGGTTGCTATGACATTGATTACTGCAATTACTACACAGCAGGCTACATGAAATTAGCAAACGTGGCCACTAATTGGCGCAGAGGCCATCACATGCTCATGTGCAAATTCCTACAAAAGCAGGCTGCAATCTCTGCCAACAAACTCAATCACTCTATTGCAGAGACTGACAGAGAGAGACAGAGACAGAGACAGAGAGACAGAGAAAAGGAAAAAGAAATATTACCAAATTATACAAAGGAAAGGTATGTAACACATATGTATTTACTGGCATGTAGTAGATGTTATTGAAGAATAGTCTACATAATGTGAAACATTCATATGTGGCAGCAGTACTTCTTTATGTACAGATGTTCTGCTTAACTACTGCTATGGACAATACTGTGTGACCTTTGGGCAGTAGGACATACCTGTGAAATGTGTAGCTCAGCATTAAATGTCAAAGATCTGATCCATGTTATCTGTGTTTTGTACAGTAGTGTGGCCAATGGCTGTTGGGGGGATTAGCGCTGACATTATATAAACATGGGTGTGACAGAACAACACATGCATGATAGTTATATTAAAGTGTAGCTTAGCATTGACAACTGCTGTAGCAGTCTAGTATGCTTATCTAGCATCTGTTGCCATATATACCCCCTAATGTTAGTTTGTGTTCATACGCAACACCTGTTTGTGTTGCAGCAAGGCCCAACAGTTCAGCTGTGAGGTCCAGGGACTTACAACAGTGTGGACCATGTGTGTGTATGCCACATACATACGGAGAAATATATTTGTGTCATATATATTCACATCTGTATATGTGCATAGAGCAGGGGACATATTGCAACTGTTTGTGAATGGGGGAGATATATATGTTGGTGAAGGTTAGTATGCACATATTTGTATGTAGGTTTTAGTGTGTGACAAACAAGACAGCATACAGTGCTGGTATATGACATGTGGTGGTTAAACACTGTGGGTGGTTTGTTCAGTTTGCAATGTTGAAGCCAGTAAGGCCTGCTAAAGCTACCTGGGCTATGAACACCTTCAATGCATTTATCCTAAGACTGCGCAATTTTATTACATTACTGTACACCTTACATATTTTGTATAATTGATATTCTCACTATGAAAGGTGAAATGTATATGTGCCTACATATATATGTATATGTAGACAAATGGATGTGTGTGTATATATATATATATATATATATATATATATATATATATATATATATATATTTATTTAAATATACTCATACACACCTACATCTACTTGTTGCAATAGATTCTCTGTACTGTTGACTGACTGTGATGGTCAATATGTTCATAAATACATCAAAGATATATATCTATGGGATAGCTTTGTGGGAAACTGTTTATGTTATGGTATTATGGGTCCTTGCTTTGATCCTAGCAAAAGCTGTGTATTCTGTTGCTGAGCAGAACAAGTGCTATTGCATACAATGTGATTAAGTCCTTTGGTTTTAACTAGGGTGTGCCATTGGAGGCTAAAGCACTACATCTATGATTATTGATTGGTACCGATGTTGAATGCAAATCCTGTGTGTAGTGTAGTACTAAATGAAACTCTGGGCCTATACAGCAAAGTATGGTGTATGTCCACATTGCTTGCATCCACTGTTTTGTGTGGTCACTGTTTTCATCACAGATTACATTTCTCAAGATTAAGGTTGTGTAAGTACTGACACACAGTACTGTACAGTGCACACTGAAAGGTTATCTGGGTTGTCATACCTTTGTGTCCTGTAATTATGTCTGATGTGTGTGTGGGTATGTCTGTACCATGTCCTTTGACATATGTGTGGTAATACATATAACTGCGTATCTAGCAACATTCATAGTGTACTACAGCAGTATGTGACCTATATTCCCAATTGTGCACATATTTTGGCCACAGGTTTGGCATTGACAGGTTGTGTGGTATAATATTTATACATTTACTGGACCTTACACTGATTGTGATGGATGATATATTTCTTTACACATTAGCTTGATGTATATCTGTTGTGGCTAGGTGGTGCATCATGTTGCATACAGTGTGCCAGGTACTCTTGTATAGTCTTATATAGTGATTTTATTTTGTTGCTGTGCAGAACATGGTTCATTAGATAGAGAGTGAGCAAGGCACTTTCAAGCAGTTGTGAGGTGAGCAGTGATAAGTGGCAGTTGCAGTGTTTCACTCTCGGTTAGCTTATAGGTTGCTATATATGGCAGTTCAGTGATATCTGTACTGTACAATGTTAAATGTGCCATATGACTTGCTCAGACATATTTTTGTATTTATGTCTTCTAGGGATCATGGCCCACCACAGGAACCTGAGTTACAGTAGTGCTGAAGATGACATCATTACTAGCAGTATGATTCAGCACTACCGTCTCATGTTCTCACGAACCAGCCAGGACCAGCAGGAGCGTACTGCAATGTGGTAAGATGCTGTCTGCAGGGTCATTGAAGTAGGCCTGCATAACCGGACATATGAGCAGGTACATCACCACTGTAGTGATCTTCTCAGACATGTCCATCAGCGTGCCTCTGATGTGCATAGACAACAGCTTGCAACAGGAGGTGGTGTTAATATCCATCCCCCCTCACCAGAGTGGAGGAGCTGCTCATGAGCCTGGTGGCACCTGCCCAACAACAACAGCAGCAGACATACACCATGATGGAGGTTGGAGCCACCCCGCAAGCACATGGAGTATGCAGGTAACATGGTATATCTGTAGACTATTGTTATCTGTAATATTAGATCATGCATATGTGATATGTGGAGTGTGTCCTTCAAAGATGTGGAGCCTGTTGTTGTGCAATACTGATCATTTGGAACGTAATCTGTAGCCCTGTGAATGTAAACTGTTGTTGTACTGTACGATTGCAAACACACAGTAGCAATGCCCCAGTTGTGACCACTGACAAACTGTCTCATCTCTATGTAGGTCCCACTGGGGTGACAGCAAGGCAGTGGACAGATGCTGGTGCGTGTGTTCTACATTTATTATTGTAAATAAAAAGTGCATGTCATAGTTAAGGTGTAGGCCATGTACACATGTAACACACCTACCCATAATGCATGCTGTGCATGTTTGGTGTAAGACCACGCACATCTCACTAATGTGATTAGCTGCCTTAAACACATGCAACACCCTGACCATCTCAAACAAATGTGGCTAGACTGTAGTGGCCATTGGATAGGCACAGTTGATACTCGACATGCACATAACATATACATCTATGTCATACACAGAGCATTTTAATATGCTACACATAAAGGATTCCCAAACCCTCTGTAAAGACACACTCCAGTATCCAAAATCTCATCCACACATTACACATAATATACTTGAGGGGTAGAGGCCTATCCTGAGGGATTTAAACACTCTGCAACACACTACACATTCATGTCAGGTAATGCTCCTTATTGGCCTCCTTACAAACTCATATAACAACTGGTTGTGAAATGGTGAATTTAGCCAATGTAGTACAGTTCCAGCACAGCATGATTAGGGCTGGTTTGTGAAACATTTGTAGACTTGAGTGACCACCTGATGCTTCATGATGATGGCATATGGTACTATACCCCATCCAGTTATTGTAACCACAGTACTACACATAGCTGTCATTGCTACACACCATAATGATGCATGTGTGCACACATATGCACCTCTAAACAGTATGCATACCAATCACCATTTGCATTACTGACACATATATGTCTTGTGATGCTATTGGTGGCTAGGTCATATGACACATATTAGGTATGTGTAGTGTTTAAATATGCAGTTGTGTTTTAGCATGCCATGCCATGGATGAGACTGGCATGTCCACAATATGATCTACACTCACCATAAGTACCGTACATTGGGTATGTGGCCGAATGATATTCCATCAATTATCCATGCACCACTGATGATGTTGTGTGAATACTCATAATGCATGAGCTATAAATGTGTCCACAATTATTTGCTAAAGACACAGAGGCTGTAATCAGCATTGGATACCTATCTGACACACAGATACACATCCAGCAATGGTATGTACACCTGTGTGTTATGGTGCACAGTACATCACAGGGTGTGTATGCCACATACATACGGAGAAATATATTTGTGTCATATATATTCACATCTGTATATGTGCATAGAGCAGGGGACATATTGCAACTGTTTGTGAATGGGGGAGATATATATGTTGGTGAAGTTTAGTATGCACATATTTGTATGTAGGTTTTAGTGTGTGACAAACAAGACAGCATACAGTGCTGGTATATGACATGTGGTGGTTAAACACTGTGGGTGGTTTGTTCAGTTTGCAATGTTGAAGCCAGTAAGGCCTGCTAAAGCTACCTGGACTGTGAACACCTTCAATGCATTCTTCACAAGACTGCGATTTTATTACATTACTGTACACCTTACATCTTTTGTATAATTGATATTCTCACTATGAAAGGTGAAATGTATATGTGCCTACATATATATGTATATGTAGACAAATGGATGTGTGTATATATATATATATATATATATATATATATATATATATATATATTTATATATATATTTAAATATACTCATACACACCTACATCTACTTGTTGCAATAGATTCTCTGTACTGTTGACTGACTGTGATGGTCAATATGTTCATAAATACATCAAAGATATATATCTATGGGATAGCTTTGTGGGAAACTGTTTATGTTATGGTATTATGGGTCCTTGCTTTGATCCTAGCAAAAGCTGTGTATTCTGTTGCTGAGCAGAACAAGTGCTATTGCATACAGTGTGATTAAGTCCTTTGGTTTTAACTAGGGTGTGCCATTGAAGGCTAAAGCACTACATCTATGATTATTGATTGGTACCGATGTTGAATGCAAATCCTGTGTGTAGTGTAGTACTAAATGAAACTCTGGGTCTATACAGCAAAGTATGGTGTATGTCCACATTGCTTGCATCCACTGTTTTGTGTGGTCCCTGTTTTCATCACAGATTACATTTCTCAAGATTAAGGTTGTGTAAGTACTGACACACAGTACTGTACAGTGCACACTGAAAGGTTATCTGGGTTGTCATACATTTGTGTCCTGTAATTATGTCTGATGTGCGTGTGGGTATGTCTGTACCATGTCCTTTGACATATGTGTGGTAATACATATAACTGCGTATCTAGCAACATTCATAGTGTACTACAGCAGTATGTGACCTATATTCCCAATTGTGCACATATTTTGGCCACAGGTTTGGCATTGACAGGTTGTGTGGTATAATATTTATACATTTACTGGACCTTACACTGATTGTGATGGATGATATATTTCTTTACACATTAGCTTGATGTATATCTGTTGTGGCTAGGTGGTGCATCATGTTGCATACAGTGTGCCAGGTACTCTTGTATAGTCTTATATAGTGATTTTATTTTGTTGCTGTGCAGAACATGGTTCATTAGATAGAGAGTGAGCAAGGCACTTTCAAGCAGTTGTGAGGTGAGCAATGATAAGTGGCAGTTGCAGTGTTTCACTCTCGGTTAGCTTATAGGTTGCTATATATGGCAGTTCAGTGATATCTGTACTGTACAATGTTAAATGTGCCATATGACTTGCTCAGACATATTTTTGTATTTATGTCTTCTAGGGATCATGGCCCACCACAGGAACCTGAGTTACAGTAGTGCTGAAGATGACATCATTACTAGCAGTATGATTCAGCACTACCGTCTCATGTTCTCACGAACCAGCCAGGACCAGCAGGAGCGTACTGCAATGTGGTAAGATGCTGTCTGCAGGGTCATTGAAGTAGGCCTGCATAACCGGACATATGAGCAGGTACATCACCACTGTAGTGATCTTCTCAGACATGTCCATCAGCGTGCCTCTGATGTGCATAGACAACAGCTTGCAACAGGAGGTGGTGTTAATATCCATCCCCCCTCACCAGAGTGGAGGAGCTGCTCATGAGCCTGGTGGCACCTGCCCAACAACAACAGCAGCAGACATACACCATGATGGAGGTTGGAGCCACCCAGCAAGCACACATGGAGTATGCAGGTAACATGGTATATCTGTAGACTATTGTTATCTGTAATATTAGATCATGCATATGTGATATGTGGAGTGTGTCCTTCAAAGATGTGGAGCCTGTTGTTGTGCAATACTGATCATTTGGAACATAATCTGTAGCCCTGTGAATGTAAACTGTTGTTGTACTGTACGATTGCAAACACACAGTAGCAATGCCCCAGTTGTGACCACTGACAAACTGTCTCATCTCTATGTAGGTCCCACTGGGGTGACAGCAAGGCAGTGGACAGATGCTGGTGCGTGTGTTCTACATTTATTATTGTAAATAAAAAGTGCATGTCATAGTTAAGGTGTAGGCCATGTACACATGTAACACACCTACCCATAATGCATGCTGTGCATGTTTGGTGTAAGACCACGCACATCTCACTAATGTGATTAGCTGCCTTAGACACATGCAATGCCCTGACCATCTCAAACAAATGTGGCTAGACTGTAGTGGCCATTGGATAGGCACAGTTGATACTCGACATGCACATAACATATACATCTATGTCATACACAGAGCATTTTAATATGCTACACATAAAGGATTCCCAAACCCTCTGTAAAGACACACTCCAGTATCCAAAATCTCATCCACACATTACACATAATATACTTGAGGGGTAGAGGCCTATCCTGAGGGATTTAAACACTCTGCAACACACTACACATTCATGTCAGGTAATGCTCCTTATTGGCCTCCTTACAAACTCATATAACAACTGGTTGTGAAATGGTGAATTTAGCCAATGTAGTACAGTTCCAGCACAGCATGATTAGGGCTGGTTTGTGAAACATTTGTAGACTTGAGTGACCACCTGATGCTTCATGATGATGGCATATGGTACTATACCCCATCCAGTTATTGTAACCACAGTACTACACATAGCTGTCATTGCTACACACCATAATGATGCATGTGTGCACACATATGCACCTCTAAACAGTATGCATACCAATCACCATTTGCATTACTGACACATATATGTCTTGTGATGCTATTGAGTGGCTAGGTCATATGACACATATTAGGTATGTGTAGTGTTTAAATATGCAGTTGTGTTTTAGCATGCCATGCCATGGATGAGACTGGCATGTCCACAATATGATCTACACTCACCATAAGTACCGTACATTGGGTATGTGGCCGAATGGTATTCCATCAATTATCCATGCACCACTGATGATGTTGTGTGAATACTCATAATGCATGAGCTATAAATGTGTCCACAATTATTTGCTAAAGACACAGAGCCTGTAATCAGCATTGGATACCTATCTGACACACAGATACACATCCAGCAATGGTATGTACACCTGTGTGTTATGGTGCACAGTACATCACAGGGTTATAAATAACTGCACAGCAATGTTGTGTCCATGTATGCATTGTATTCCAGGGGAAGGGCCATCACCTAATAACAAAACACATGCATCAAAGCCATGTATACTGTTAGTAACAAGGACTAACTACACTTGCACTGCATGCTGTTGAGCAACACATGTCCTACATGCTGGCATGTGTGATATGACTGTTTTGCTTGTGATACTGTACCCCACCATCACCTGCTATTGTGTATGTTCTGTGATTGCTGGTGTTGTGTGTGTCTGCTTTTGGGAGGAGTGTAGTTTTGTGTGTGTGCATGTGTGCATGTATGCATGTGTGCATGTGTGCATGTGGTCTGAAGTCATGTTCAGGTCTTAAAGTGTGTTTCCTGTTTTCCTTTCACAGGTGGCGAGGTGGAGCTGGTTCAGTACAGCAGGGAACCTGATGTCACTGAGACAGACAGTGATAATGAGGATAGGTGTGTTGGGGCGCAGGCAGGTTTGTCAGGGTCTGTTGTTGGGCCACCAACTGACAGTACACAAGTCTTCACCCCATCCATGCACACAGCCATATTGCCTGTACATCCATCATCACCATTGGCCTTAGCTGAGGGACAGTGTACAGTTGGCACTGGCCAGGACAGTGTGGTATCTATGGCACATGTATCAGGGCACAGCAACCATAGCCAGATGTCTGGAATGGTACTACATAAGCAGATGCCCAAGGGTTCTCATCAGAGCACTGCTGGTCATCATGCCCCTGGCAGACGTGCCACACTTCTTTCTACCACACGCATGTTCCAGGCTGTCATGGAGGCACAGACACAAATGGAACGGTACACCAGACAGGGGCTAAGGGCACAGAGGGCTCATTACACCTCTGTAAATGACAGTATCCGTGACCTAGCAGGTTCCATACCTAACTACACTGAGGTCATTGATAGACGTTGGGGTGAGACATTGGATGTCCTCCACAATGTCATGTCCATGTGTCAGGGCAGTGCAGGATGGCTGAGACATCAACATGGACATATGCTAGCAACATCACCAGCTGGAGGTCACCGTGGACGTCCAGCAAGTCAGAGCCACTCCTGTAGTGCCAGTACCAGCCCCAGCAATGTTGGGAGGGCTGTCCATAGACTGTCCTTGCAGACCACATGCACATGGCTCTGGCCAGTCCCAGCAGGGACCTGGATCCAGTAGACATATGTCAACTTCTTCAGATAGTACCCAATCTGGATTAATACCTGATACTGTCTGTAGCACCCCTGCCAGGCACAGGTTCTGTATCCATGGCCAGAGATGGTGATCTGTAAAGCCTGCCAGGTACATTCTGTAGCTGTCTCACAAATCCCCGTATATGGCAGCCATATGGTGGAACTGTGTGCATGCAGATACATACACATAAACCAGAAACCAAGGGCAAACACATACCTGCAAACATGACATCAACATTGCCCCTTAACAGTACTCATGGCCCTCACACACACACTCACACACACACATGTCAATTTTATGGCTCAGTGTAGGCCTCTGGCAAGCCAACAACACACCCTGTGCATATGATGAAACCTGTGCCACCTCCTGTCATCTGTAACATTGATGCAGGAACAGGCTAACATGGTGCAGATGCACAGGGTGACTTTAATAAAGTATAGCAATAGTTGGATGTGTAGCATGTTGTCAGCAGTAAAGTGTAATGATATTCTTGAAGGTGTAGCTGAGCAGGCATGATGCATTAAAGCTGTAATTAGCAATGTTGTATTGTTTTCACCAGTGTTTATTCCAATTGTGTTTTGTTTGCCCATGTGCCACTTGGCTGATGTGTGTAGTTGTATCAGCATGCGTTATACAGTGGACAGTAAGTACGGGGTGTGTGCAACACACATTTGCAGGTGTCCATTTGTGAATATGGTGGAGGTGCACTGTCTGCATGTACATGCATATTGGATACATCGGCAGGGTGGCATGCCCTGTATTGGCCAGTGTTAACACTCCATAGTTTTTATTGGTGGCCAGTATGCATTGTACTGCACACATTTTGGAACTTGAGTACGCATGTGTGTGTATGACACGGGTTGGCATTGTGCTGTGGATGATGCTGTTGTTTTTATCTGTCATTGGTTTGCTTTACTAAGGTTAACACTGTCCCAGCTGCATAATCCTTTAGTAATGCACACTGTTCACCTACAGGGTTGCATGGACCATGCTATCACAAACACAAGAAATTCTCACTTATACAGTAAAAGTGCATTAGTCTCATGGACCCCCGCCATAAACTAAATATATAATAGAAGGTGTGAAGTTGTACCAAAAAGAGTTACATGCCAAGAAGGGATTACCTCTCTGGTCAACATCATTGGGAAAATACAAGCCTTTATTAAACATACAAGGCAAGCTTCAAAATACAAAATGGCAAGGATTCCAAAGACAACACTAAAGCTTTCTTTAGTGCTGTTTATAATCTACAGGGGAAATCTCTGATCGGGTCACAGTTAATGTAAATGGTCACAAAGTACACTTATCTGACTGACATTACCAATTTCTTTTCAGACAGTTTGAATGCAGACTTCACCACCTTGTCATTACACAAGGGCCATATTTCCAGACCTGAAGAATGTAAAACCTGATTATTCACGGACACTCTAGTTAACACATCTCTTTACCAAAGTCCAAACCACAGTGGCAATGGTACTGAACAGTATCCCTGGCTGTGTCATACACAAGCTGACATATGAAGTCACCACTCACCTAAACACTCTGTCCAGATTCAGCCTTTATCCAGGTTACAATCTTGTGGAATGATGCACAGTAATGGTGTTCACAGTCCACAAGGGTTGAGCTACAAAGTCTTCTTCTTCTCCTTTCGGATGCTCCCATTAGGGGTCACCACAGTAGATCATCTCTTTTCATTTCTTCCTGCCCTCTGCATCTTGTGCTGCCACACCATCCACCTGCATGTCCTCTCTCACCACAGCCATAAACCTCATCTTAGGCATTCCTCTTTTCCTGTTACCTGGCGGCTTCATCCTTAGCATCTATTTCACAATATACTCTGCATCCCTCCTCAGCACATGTACAAACCAACGTAATCCTGTCTATCTGGCTTGGTCTACTAACCTTCAAACCAGGGCTGACCCTGTAATATACTTATTCCTAATCTTTTCCACCCTCATCACACCCAGTGCAAATGTTAACATAAATTGATTAAAGGTAGAACTACAACAGATCCTGGAATCTCTCACCCTATAAGCCAGACAAATGTTATCTGGAAAGCTATGGAGCACAGCATTATGGAACACATTAACAGAGACATTATGAACCTGCAAACACTGCACCATACCCACTTAGGTTCTCTAAAGGCCAGATCATGGCTCCTACACCTAGTAGACTTCAAGCCAGTTAACAAGGCTATAGGTGAGGGAGGGGAGGTACACACAGCCAAGCTATAGCTCAGCAGTAATTCATACCCATCCCACATTCTGGTATTATACATAACCTCAACAGACTGACCATAAACGATTGTTAGATGATGGATTGACAGCTGATGGACAGATGTAGGACACACAGTGACATTTGCAGTCTCCATGTACAATTCTATGCCAGTAACAAGTGGTATTCACCTGCACTCAGTCCTGGGACCACTCCTGTTTGGCATATACCTTTCTTAGGTACAAGCAAAAACAGTAGGTATATGTCTGCTCATGTTTGATGAAAATGCATACTGTGGGCTAGACTTTATTCTCCAGATGACACACACGTCCTCCAAAAGGGTATCATAGAGACAGATACCTGGTGTCAACCTAATGCTGTAAAGCTATAAACCAAAGAAAGCATAGTTATCCACTTTTAGAAAACAAAGTATCCTCAGAGTACCACATAGGTAGTAGCCCCCAAAATGTGGAGCAGGTACTAATGTATACATAGAGCCATGTGTTTAGTCATCTCTCCTTTGATAATCACATTAACAAAGGGTTTTGGAAATCCCTCTGTGCAGCGCATAAGCAATAAAGGGTTTGCACACAGATCCACAGAGGTTGTTGCACACCTATAATGATTAGTCATATTTGCCAGACTTTGCTTGCTTTGGAACCGGATTCAAATATACCTCAAGTATAAACCCTCACTCACACTCTTCAATACAAACCGTGATGAGTGGATGTGAAACAGAAGACGTAGCTCAGGGATCACTGCAGTGGCTAAGCTTGTCATGAGCATACAGAAGTGACCTAAGGTCTGGAAAGTGCCAGCATGCTCTGGCAAAGATAACAGATGCTTTCATGGAGAAAGCAGAGTACCCACCTATGAAATAATTTAGGTCACATGTATGTATATGGCTTTGCCCCACAGCTACCTTACATGTGTAATGCACATACAGTTGTCGTGATATGTCATACACTAGAAAAATCAAAACCCACTCCACATTGACTAATGGTGTCACACACTCTCGCACAAACACACAGTCAGTAAGTGCGAGATTCAGACTCCTTTCTAACTACATTATGATACTACAGCAGTACATATTCACATGACACGCTATACACATTACTGAGATTTCACCTTTCCACAGGTATGTTTGCAGGATGGTGACATCATCAGACTTGACAAAGGTGAGCATACCACTTTTAAGGGGTGTGAGTAGTCTCCAAAAAGATTGCTTCTCCATGGGGAGATGCACACACTCACCACAGTTGGCAAGGGCAAGAATCAAACCCCTACCTAACTACATTAGTTATGTTACAGCAGTACACATTTACACAACATGCTATACACATTACTGGGATTTCATTTTTCCACAGGTATATTTGCAGGATGGTGACATCATCAGACTTGACAAAAATGAGTATACCACTTTTGAGGGGTGTGAGTAGTCTCCAAAATGGTTACTCTTCCCCAGGGAGATGCACACACTCACCAAGTGCAGGAATCAAACCTCTATTTAATTATATTAGGATATTACAGCAGTACACATTTGCATAACATGCTATACACATTATTAGGATTTCATTTTTCCACAGGTATATTTGTAGGGTGGCGACACCATCAGACTTGACAAAGATGAGTATACCACTTTTAAGGGGTGTGAGTAGTCTCCAAAACGGTTGCTCCCTCCCCTGGGAGAGACAGACAGACAGACAGACACACACACACACACACACACACACACACACACACACACACACACACACACACAGTTGGCAAGTGAAGGGTTATCCAAACTAAGTACGTGTTTACACTTCAGCAAGCAATATGGAGTTACAGGGTGCAATACAGACATTACTTGCTGACAGTTTGCCCAAAGGTTTTTTTCACATTTGCTAACCTCAGCAGGCTTATCATACTAGGTATATTGTGAGTGTATTGTATGCATAGGCCATGACCATATCATATATGGGTTGATGCACCACATGCTGGCACACACAGGGTCAAACCTGTGGCTAAGCTCTGTCAACCCAGTACTGGACAATACAGTCAAGAGGGTCATACAACCACAACACCAACAGTCTCACATAGACCAACAATATAAGCACCAGCAAAACACACACATAAATACACATTACCATACTCGGAGAATACAAATATTAATCTGAAAACGAGAGAGTGTCCTCCTAAGCAGATAAGCAAGCAACATGCACCTCCAAGCACACACCAGAAAACACATAATACACCAAAGCAGTGTGCCTTACAAAAGGCCCTAAGGCAAAACAACATACCCAACACACTAGTAATAGGGGATTCTATAGTCAGGCACACAGATGTTCCACTCACTTGACTGGAAAAGGGGAAGGTTACTGTCAGTGGTCTGTCAGGTGCTATGATCTGCCACAAGCACTTACATCACTCCAGAACAGGTACATATATGACGTGTTCTTTGTACATGTCAGTGTGAATGATCTGTGACATACCTCCCAGGACAACATGACAAGAGATATATATTAGCTCTATGATCATGTAGCCCAGGCTGGTATGACCCTGACCTTGAGTAGCATCTTACCTTCACCAACATTTTACTGCAATATAACAGAAAGATGATAAACTTCAACAATTGGCTGAGCTTCTGGTTTCATTCAAAGGGGATCCAGTCTCTGTCTGCCTGTGATAGCATGATAGACAAGCCTCACTGCTTCGCTACAGATGGTTTGCACCTGTCACCCCTATGCTTCTGAACACTGGCCAAAGCTCTTGCTGTCCCCATATTACCTTTTTTAGGCAAGGCTCAAAGGTTCATAGGTTCATAGGTAGGTACTAGGCTATTGGCCCTGGGGCCTATACAAGCCCAGTCAAAAAGGTACCCTGGCTTTTGCCCCCAAGAAATTTATTTTCCTGTGCCACTGTCGAGCAGAGACACAGAAGTGATCACCGGGGTGAATTTCCTATTTCCCATCCAATCATCAAGATTTTTCTTGAAGAGTGCTAATGAGGAGCTTTGTTTGATATAGATAGGTAGTTTATTCCGGAGTATGGGAAGTCTCTGGGATAGAAATCTATCCCTCCGGCATGTTCTGTTTATTGTGGTGACAAGGTTTAGGTCCCTAGAGCGTGTAGAGGATTTCTTTAAGTGGAGCATGTTCAACAGCTCTGGGTTTGAAATAACTTTGTATGTTAGGCAGAGATCACCTGTGAGTAGGTAATATGTGACGGAGTAAAGCTGGAGTTTTTTGAGACGGTCTGTGTAGGGCATGTATTTGAGGCCAGTAATCCTCTTTGTGAGGTATTTTTGTGGCCTTTCCAGTTGTTGTAGCTGTGTTGTGAGGTACATACCAAAAGGGGCGTTGTACTCTATAATGGATCTAATGAGTGATGAGTAGAGGGGAACAATGACCTCTTTTTTTCTGCATGAGAAACCTTTTGTGATGAGGTGTGCCACGTAGAAGGATTTCCTGACTACTGTGGCGATGTGATTATCAAAGGAGAGACTACTGTCCGCCTGTGTCCCAAGGTCTCTTATCACACTTTCAGTGTTAAGTATACTACTGCCTATGTTGTAGTTCATGAGTACAGAGTTTTTACCAAAGGGGATGACAATGCACTTTTTGGCATTGAGCTTGAGGCCATGGCTTTGACACCAGGCATCTGTCTCAGTGAGGCCCTTTTGTAGGATGTCCACATCGTTAGTAGTTTCGATTATGGCTCCTAGTTTGCAGTCATCTGCAAACTTCATTAGCCAAAGACCTTCTGTGTTAGCCTGTACTTCAAGGAAATAGATACCAAACAGGACAGGACCCAGGACTGAACCCTGTGGTACTCCACTTGTCACTGGTCTGAAGTCGGATTTGGAGTCTGCTACTTTCACAGTGTGAGTTCTGTCAGTGAGCCAGTTGGCAACCCATCTTGTGACATAGGGATTTATACCTAGTTTAGTGAGTTTATCTATAATTCCAGAGTGGGGGTGGTGTCAAAAGCCTTGGCAAGATCTAGATAGGCTATGTGAACTACCTTACCCTTGTCTATGGCTTTGGTGACTGCTTCAAAGAAGTCTATCAGGTTTAGAAGACATGACCTGCCTTTTACCAACCCGAACTGGTTGGAGTCCAGAATTTGGAGATTACCAATGTCTTTGTTTATAGGTTCCATGATGATATGTTCCATGGCCTTGCAGACCAGGCCAATCAGGCTAATGGGGCGCTAGTTCCCTGGGTCAGTGGTGGCTCTCCCCTTTGTAGTGGGATAACCGTCGCTGTGCACCATTCAGCAGGCACAAAGCCTGAGGTGAGGCTATGACTGAACATGGTACTTAGGTGTGGTGCCAGTTTGTTCTGTAGTTCGTGTAGAACGCAGACTGGGATGTTGTCTTGTCCTATGGATGCTGTGTTCCTGGCTTTGGAGAGTGTGGTTTTTACCTGTGCAGCCGTGATTACAGGAACTTTGCATTCTTCCGGTATAGAGATGGGCTCTTTAATGGGTGAGGGGGGGGGGAGTTAGCACTGAACCTATCTGCCAGGATGTTGGCAATATCAGTTGGGTCTGTATATTTAGTGCCATTGTGCTGTAACTCAGAGCAGATTTGAGTGTTGCCATTGAGATTCTTGACATAGCTATTGAATGCTTTGTGGTTGTCTTTAGAATCAGTGGTGATTTTGTTTTCGTAACTAGCTTTGGAGGATTTTATCAGGGATCACAGCTTCTTACTGAGGCTGACCCGGGAGCTTCTCCACTCATTGGACTTTACTCTCTTTTGCAACAGTTTTTTCTTCTTTCTGTTGTACAGTTTGTTTATGGCAGGGGGCCACCAGATAGGTTTCCTTTTTTGGAGGATAGCATCATGGTTCTGTTTGGGATAGCCCGATCCATGCACTCATGTAAGTGCTTATAAAGTGCAATTGTGCATGATTCAGTAGTCATAACAGTATTGTCCATTTGCATGGGTGTCATGAAGTTCACCACTTTTGTCTTAAGAAGCATGAAGTTGGCTTTGGAGACATATTTTAACATAGTTTCCTTAATGGGGGGTGGGGGCAGAATGTGGATATGTAGGGTAAGTAGCTTATGGTCGGATCGTACCAATGAGGCATTGACTTTAGGTGTGGAACACCGGTCACTCAGGACAAACCAATCCCCGTAACCAACACAAATAACCACAAAGTGAGCTAAATGCTACTCATTGCCAGAAGTCTCAGCCTCCAAATGCACACACTCGAGGCACTTCTCAGTATGGAGAATATTGATATCTGTGGAGTAACAGAAACCTAGTTCAAGGCTCCAGAGAGCACACCAGCACTACCAGGATACTACTCATTCCATATGTTCCAGCATCAGAACCTGGATCATAGCACATAGGGTGGGGATGTATCCATATTCATCAAGGATACCTACACCTCTGTCTACATTCTCTATACAGGATATGTACCCATAGAATGTTGCACAGCAACATTCTTCCCACTCCACAGGGGTAGGGCCACAAAAGACCCTTGGCATTCATGCTCTATGAGCCTGATGAGTCTGATCTGCAAGGCAATGGAGCCAATCATAATGAAAGTCAACAATAAAGACATTGGGAACCTTCACACAGTTGAGCACACCCAGTTTGGCTTTGTCAAATGAAGATCACGCCTCCTGAACTGGGTTTATTTCTTTGACACAGTTATCCAGGCTACAGATGATTGAAAGGAGCTCCACACAGCCTACCTATATCTCGCTAAGGCCTTTGACACCATTCCCCAGTCAGGTATCATAGATGAACTCACCAACCAGGGCATAAATCCATACATCACAAGATGAATTGCAAACTGGCTCACAGATAGATCACACAAATTAAGAGTTGCTGGATACATGTCAGACTCTAAACCGGTAACAACTGCTGTCCCCCAGGGTTCAGTCCTGGGGCCACTCCTGTTTGGTATAGACTTCTCAAAAGTACATGCCAATACAGGAGGGTTGTGGTTGACTAAGTTTGCTGGGAACTGTAAAATGTTTGCCATAATAGATTCCCCGGATGACACAAATATTCTCCAGAAGGGACTCTATGAGACAGATGTGTGGTGTCAGAATCATGATCTCAAGCTCAATGTGAAAGAATGCATAGTAATCCCCTTTGGGAAAACAAAGTACCCACAAACTACCACGTAGATGTTACCCCCTAAAAACTGACAAGGTAATAAGTGATCTGGAGACACAAGTAGATAGTCATCTTTCCTTTGACAACCATGTTGCCAAAGTGATTAGGAAATCCTATGTGGCCCACCTAACCAACAAAGGGTTTGCATCAGGATCAAAAGAGGTAGTGGTGACCCTCTACTCTTAAGTCATCAGACCCATCATTGAGTATAATGCACCATTTTGGATGTACTCGACTAAGCATATCCAGCAGGTGGAGAGACCACAGAGGTATCTCACCAAGAGGATTACTGACCTCAAACAGTTGTGTTATGCAACACAACTGGTAAAACTAAATCTGTTCTCCATTGCGTACCACCTACTCAGAGGCACACTCTGCCTAACATACAGAGCCATGTCCAACACATAACTGTTAAACATGTTCCATCTACGGATAACAAAATTGAGGCACACTACACACTACTGGTATATGAACCTCATCACAACAATGAATACAACATGCTGGTGGGATAGAGTACCATCCCAGACACTTGCCTTACCATGTAACAGAGTCCCAATTTACATCGGACAGAGCCCCTCGCTGACACTCTTCAATAGGAACCTTGATGAGTGAATGGGAAACAGACAATTCACGCCAGGCATCACATCAGTAGCCCCACTAGAAAAGGGCATAGGGTACTAACTATTAGAACTAGGGCTTAAGAGACTAACCAATGGGGTGGTGAAAGCTGCACAACTTGCCTAGGCTAATATATGCCTTCGTGAAGATAGTCTACTACATACCTATGAACCTATGTGACAGGTACATGTCTACAGATAGTAGATGTGTACTTCATTGTACAGTCATGTTGTACAGCAGGCGCATGCACCACATACGTTGTAATGCTTACAGATACTAGTGGCTATTATATACAGTGGGTGAGATGTGCACCTCATGTCTTTTGCGCCATTGGAATGTGTGCTGGGTGGGACAGTCTTGGATGGCTCCCTGTCATGGTTACCCTCTTACACTCATCTTTGCCCATCCATCTTTGGCTTATTATAGTGTGTTCCCCCTACATATATATATATATATATATATATATATATATATATATATATATATATATATATAGGTAGGTAATAGGCTATCTGTCTGAAGGCATATATTAGTATGGACAGAGTGTGCAGGTATCACCACACATGGAGTTAGTTCCCTATGCCTCTGTGTAGTAGAGCTGATGAAGTGATCCATGGTTTGAAAGTTCAGTTTCACATACACTCATCAAGGCTTCTCTGGAAGAGTGTCAGTGAGGGACTCAGCTTAATGTAGGTTGGGAGCCTGTTCCAAAGCAAGGGAAGTCTGTGAGTTAGTAATGTATCCTTCCAATATGTTATGTTCTATTTATTGTTGTGATTATATCCCTAGAGCATGTGGCACAGTGAGCTTGGGTTTACTTCAGATAGAGGATGTACATCAGTTCTGCATTGGACATGGACCTGTTTGTTGGGCAGATATCGCCTGAGTAGACAGTATGCAACAGAGTACAGATTGAGTTATTTCAGTCTTGCTGCATAGGGCAACTGTTTGAGGCCAGTGATCCTCTTGTTGAGGTACTTCAGTGGTCTTTCCAGCTGCTGAAGGTGCCTAGTCAGATTCATCGCAAGTGTGCCGTGATACTCTCTGATGGGTCTGTTGACTGATGAGTAGAGGGAACCTCCTTTGACCTACATGCAAAGACTTTGGCAATTTGTGGGAACACATAGCATGATTTTCTAACCACTTTGTGAATGTGTTTCTGGAAGTAGAGATGACTATCCACATGTGTCCATAGATCCCTTATTATTACCTTCATATTTAGGGTGTTGGCACCTATGTAGTATTTGTATGACTGTAGCTTGAGACCATAATTTTTACACCACATCTGTCTGACTGAGACCCTTTTTAAGGATGTCTCTGCTGTCCCAAACATCGATTATGACAACCTTTTTGCAGTCATCCACAAACTTTGCTAACCATAGCCCTCATGTGTTTGACTGTATTTCTGGAAAGTATACACAAGTCTGGAGAGGTCCCAGGACTGAGCCATGGGGGACAGCAGTTGTTACCAGCTTACAGTCCAACAGGGAGACCACAATTCTTACCTTGTGGGATCTATCTGTGCCCCAGATGGCAATCCATCAGATGACATACGTGTTTATGCACAGGTTGTTGATTTTGTGGCTACGACATGTGTGTGGGATGTTGGAAAAGGGTTATTCAAGGTCTATGTAGGCCATGTGGAGCTCATTTCATTGATGTATGTCATGGTTAACTGCCTTTAAAACTGTCTAGCAGGTTTAGGGACCATGATCACCCCTTGACCAAACCAAAATGGGTAGGGCTGGGTGTTTGTAGGCTCCCAATAGCTCTGTTTATGAGTTCCATAATGATGGATTCCATGGCCTTGCAGATCAGGCTTATTAGGCTTATAAGACAATAGTTCCCATGGTCTGTTGTGCACCAACAGTTGTGGAGTGTGCCAAAAGTTGCTGTAACCCATTCAACAGTTTCATATCCTGTGCAGAGGGTGAGTCTCAACAGACTGTTCAGGTGCAGGGTCTGTTTGTTTTCGAGTTCACATATGACACAGCCAGGGACATCATGTCATCCCATAGACACCATGTTTTTAGGTTTGGATAGAGCTGTTTAACCATTGTGTATGTGATTTCTGGCTTTTCACAATCTCCAGGTATAGTAATGGGCCCTTTTGTCAGTGAGAGGGGGTAAATATGTATGAACCTGTCTGACAAGATGTTGGCAATGTCAGTCATGTACATGTATTCATTTACACTTTGCACTGACTCAGAACATATATGAGTTTACATTGATATTTATGACATAGCTTAAGAAAGCTTCATGGTTCTCTATGGACTCTTTGGCAATATTTTTGCCAGAACATGGCTTGGATAATGTTAGGAGTGCTCATTGTTTCTTGATGATACTGATCGGAGATTTATTGATCTTCTTTGGATTTTCACTTTTTTGAACAACTTAAGTACTTGTATTACACAGTTTTATTATGATAGGGATCCAATATATTATATGGGTTTGTTTTCATATCAATGTGTGCGTAAGGCAGGATTGGTGAATAGTGACATGTGTCTGGAGTAAGAATTGCAACTGCCAGATATATGTGGCCCACTGCTGTACTCAGACATGGCCTAAGTGTGTGAGCATGCCCAGTATGAACTTTCAGTATGTTGTTGACTGTCATTTGCTTCGTTTGTTTGTGTGTGAGCATGCCCAGTATGACCTTTCAGTATGTTGTTGACTGACATTTGCTAGATTTGTTTAAGTGTGTGAGCATGCCCATTATGGGCATGTATATATATATATATATATATATATATATATATATATATATATATATACACACGTGTGAAAATTCAAGTTGTTTTTTTACTTCAGGGCTCACCTTTGTGTTGTACATCGTCAGGAAGCATGCTGTGCCTGCAGGGCTTCTATGAGTCAATTTGCATAGACTTATCTACATTTCTACCTGGGGGGGCACACCTGATTGTTACTCTGGGTGTACATAGGATGAGGGGTACACGTGACACTTATACACATTTGCTAGGCCTGCACTGCTATATCAGGTACTCCATTTCAGTCTGTACTGTTGCCTATCATACTGGCTTGAGGCATACCATTGTACTACAGACCTTAGCTTCCAATTACATGCATATTAGTTTGTGACTTCATAGCCTACCAAACCCACATCACACTGCCTGGCCTGCTGTTATCTGTCTGCATAGGCCTGGGGGGAGGTTACTCATATGCCTCTTCAGAGGGCATGATACAGCATTTGTTTGTGTTTGCATTTGTCTACAATTGTCCTGCTGGCTGTGACTGTTAGGTATGTGACCTCCCAAACTGGTATGTGTGAGTGACTTAAGTTGTGTCTGTGCCAGTGAAATGCTATCATGGCTTAGTGGTTCAGTACTGTGACTATAGTGCACAGTATCCTGAGTTCGAGCCCTATCACTGCTTTTTATTTTCCTGCCGGGCAGACCTGACTGGTTAAGGAACAGTAAAGCAGGTGTGAGCGTGTTTACCTAACTTTGCTCGACTGTGCCCAACATTGCCCAACTTTGCCCGATGTTGCGCTGGTTAGCACGGTGCGCAGCTATGCTCAATTGTATTTAAATATGCTCAATACTGGTAAAATCTACTTAGCAGTGCTTTATATTGCTTAAAATAGGGCACTCGTGCCTCAGGTGGTGCTGCAAGGCTGCCTATGTTGAATGCACATAGTACACTCCCTATACGTTTGAAAACAGGTAGTGTAAAGTTAGGCATCCCTTTTACTGTATGTGAGAGTCAGAGAGAGGTGTCATTTCCAGGGTTCCTACTGACTCAGTGTATGTGCTATGCGTTGCCTCTTGGTCAAGACCAGGGCATACTGGGCATGCCTCTTCTGCCTACTGAGGCAGGTTCAGGTTGTTCCTCCTCTGAGTCACTCTGTGCCTGTGCAGGCCTTGGCAATGGTGGGGGGCTGTTTAGCCATGCCCCATGCTGTTCCTGCTGCAGCTGTTTCCGCAGGATCATATTGTGTAGCATGAAACATACCATAACAATTTGGGTACATGTAGTTGTTGAGTACTGCAAGGCTCCACCAGAAGTGTCCAGGCACCAGAACCGTGACTTGTGCATCCCAAACACACGCTCAATTATGTTTCTTGTTTGTGCATGTGCCTCATTATGGAGTTCTTGTTCAGGTGTGTGTGCATTTCTGATGGGTGTCGTCAGCCACGGCTCCAGTGCATATCCAGCATCCCCCACTCGGTGACCATCAGGGATGTTCCCATTGGCAAATCTCTGCTACAGCTGCATTAGATGCCAGATGTGGGACTCGTGATAGTTTCCAGGGCAGCCAGCATACACATTCATTATTATGCCCTGGGCATCGCACATGACCTGGCAGTTGATGGAGGGGTAGCCCTTGCAGTTGATATACACCCTACCCTGCTCACTGGGTAGTGCTTTGATGCAAATGTGCGTGCAGTCTATTGCACCCACTACCTCAGGGTATTCTGCTATTTGATGGACAAGACACATATTGCTGGCCAATGCCTCACGGGAATTGGGCAATATACGTGGTCACCAATATGTGCTGACATGGCATCCAGAAACTGGTGGAGTACCCTGGATGCTGATGCCTGTAAAATCCCCATCATATCACCAGTTGGTCTTTGGAAGGTACCTGTAGTTAGTATTCTTAGGCCAACACATACCTTGGTATCCACTGGGATGGGTTCCCCTCTGTTGGTTCTGTGTGTGAGGCGTGGCCGGCACAGCTCAACAATTTGCTGTAGGAGGTCTCTGTCGACCCTATAGCACTCCACTATCTCCAGCTCATGTAACTCCTGGTAGGTTACCCTGGGTCTGTACACTCTTCTCTGTCTCCTCATTGTGGGTTGCTCAGCAACATTCACAACATCATTACCCTCAGCATCTTGCACATGTTGGTTTATGATAGCAAGAGTAGCCCCTAACATTTTGTCTGACTTAAGCTTTTTAAGCTTTCCCTCTTTGTATACTGCCATGTTGCAGAGTTCTTAGGAAAAAACAGGGGGGGGGTTGCTGTTTGCAGAGTTTAAAGTGCTGGGCTGGGCTAGTCTGCTGCCTATGTAATTGGCTGATTCTGATTTATTTCACCTGGCAGCTCTGCTAGTTCTCCTTGGTTAATTTCCTACTACTTCTTTTCCTTCCATTTGCCTTTCTGTTTCTGCCCGGGGGGAAGCACCATGCAAACAAGCGCAAATGCGCGCACATGCGAACACACACTGTGTGCATGTTTGCAAGGAGTTTCCTATCTTTTAACATTGTGCACCTTTGGTTTGAGGTTTTCAAATAGGGCAGCTGTAGGCACGCCTCTTGCAGTCCTGAGCAACTCAAAGCAAACATAAGCCACTGTGCTCAAATTAGCTTACAGCCTGTCTGACACCCCCCCCCTCATGATGTCACCTATATTCTAGTCTACTACTCACCTACTCCTACTCTTACACTCTTGGCTCATATGCTGGGGAAAATTGGGATTCACTATCCTAATCCTTATTTGCATAGGATTGCCTACTAATGCATGGTTACATCTCTCACACTGAGCCCCCCCCCCCAGCAACCACTACTCAGTGGCCATGTTGTCTTCAGCCTGCCATTCACCTGCATGGCAGAATAAGCTTTTTAGTGAAAATGCCTATTTCTGGCTTTTTTTTAATTATTTTCTTGTTTTTATAAGCGCCACAAGTTTGTGTGGTGCTGCGCTATGCTTAAACATCGGAGATCAGGAAAAAAAAGTTAAATGTTTATATTTTTAAACATTTATAAATGCCAATGGCCTTATATTCGGCCATTGGCATGCTTCCTCAACTGTATGCATCCTTTATTTGGAGCTGTCATAGCTCCGTTTAGCTATTTGCAGAATGGTACTCCGTTACCAATGGAGTACATTTCTGCATCTAACACTAATCCTCCACGGACAGGTTAGTGTTTCCTGGATCGCAAATTTACCTCATTTGCATGGCTTTCACCAGCAAATGAGGTAATTTACATACCATGATGCTGTCCGTGCAAGAGTAGCTTTAGCAGCTGTTGTGCACACCCCTGCCAGCTGTACCTGGATCGCACGGCAGACATATTGCCGGCCTGAGCTCCTACACTCTTCTTGCACTCAGTGCAAGCTTTTGTAAATCTGGCTCATTCATTTACCACAGTAATGTGCATACTAAGTAAAGTTAAACAAAATAAAAATTCTTAACGTGTGTAGTCTTTAAGTTACCAATTCTACTGCTAATAATTTAATGACATTCTCTTACAGGAAATACATGATTATCATTTAGAAATATATTTATGAGTTTACTTAAATGAACTATATTAAGTCTTTCACTGTAAATATAGGAAAACAGTAAAACTATCCATTTATATTCCTTAGCATGAAAAATGTTTTCGCTTACAATATAAACACAAACTTACATATGGTTTGAAGCTTAAAGTCCAACACAAAATGTTTGCTTAAAGGGTAAATCTTTCATTTCAGAAAATAAAAGCCCTGCAATCAGAGAGTACAAGTCACCTGTTTTTAAGCTTTTTTAATTTTAGAAGCAGTTTTCCAGGAATTCAGCTCACTCTGTCTCTTGAGGGATAACTGTTCCAATCCATTTTTTTAATGATATTAGGGATTTTATTTTTGTTTAACAAAAGTGGATGCCTCCTCCAGTGTGTCAAATATTTTAGTTCCTTTAGTAAGAAATAATTTGATCTTTGCAGGAAACACCAAAGTGGTTTTAATATTATTCTTTGTAAGTTCCTTAATCAATGGTAAGTAGGGTTTTCTTTTAATCATTACTTTTCTTGAATAATGATTGTCAGATTTGACTACATGTTCACCTATTTTATTAGGTGGGCTCGACCATGCTCTTTTTAATATTTGATTTTTTTTAAGCTGGACATAAACCTAATTATAATTAAACATGGTGGTGAGTTTTCTTTCTTCCAGGATTCTTTCAGGGATCTAGGTGCCCTTTCAATTCCAAAAGATAAAGTTTCTGGTATATTTAATGTTTTATGTAGCCAAGTTGTTAAGACGTTTATTATATTGCCTCCTTCATTCTTTTCAGGTATAACATAAATTCTAATGTTATTTTGTCTCATTTGATTTTCTAAATCATGAACTTTATCTATGAGCCAGTTATTTTGTTTTAAAAGAAATTCAGTCTGAGACTCACCTTCAAATATTCTCCCTTCATGATCATTTAAAGTTTCTTCCATACTGCTTCCATTGTGCACTTTGTTGGTTCATAAGGATTTCTAAATGTTCCATATTCTTTTTTCACTTTTCTTTGAAACTCTATTCTGTGTCCAGTTTGTCCATTTCAAGTCATATATCCTGCATAATGAATATTAGTGACTGGATGTCTCTTTTAACACAAGAATCATGAATACCATGTCTTGAGTAGCTCATGTTGAAATCTCTTCTTTCTTAAGCAAATAGTTGAAATTCTGACAAGAAAATTACAGCTTTTGAAGAAAATTGAAGCTATAACTCTTTTCTCTGTTAATGAATAACATTAGCTAACAGGTATCTCCAAAGTCTAATTTTTGATTATAGTTTGTATTAAGGAAAAGTTTGCAGTCACACAGCTTTTACTACTTGCTGCTCTTAGTTAGCCATCTTGGCCATGCCCCCCTGCTTTAATACTTTCTAATGGTGTACTTCAGGTCTTTACTAATGATAAGAGGAAAAGGATTTATTACACACAGAAAGCAGTTTCCCCCCCTTATTATAAAATGTGTTTATGCAAAAATTCACCATAAGGATTTACTTTTTTAATTTCTCATATACTTGTGAAAGCTAGGGACAGAAGGCCTTAATATAGTATTCTAACTGGGTAGAATTCCAAGGTATGGCTTGTCAATGTTGTCATATCTGGGGGTGTGGCATTCTTGAATCAATATTATAAGAGTCTGGCTCTTGTAGTCTCTAAATATAGTAGGGTTCATAGGCATAATGGAGCAAGAGCTAAGGGAAAAGATAACAGCCTGGTGGTCTGACCAAATTGGGAAGCAGGTGATGCATGGTGCAATCCTTGGCTAATTTTGCAAAGATGAGGCAAGAAAATTCACTTTTCTAATGTTGAAGAAAATTTACTCCATCTAACTGGTGTTAATATAGCAATAACCCATGCCTGGGTGTGGGTAATGCTGGATTTACCCACGGTTGGTGTGGTTTGGTCACAAGGGTGAAGCCCGAGTGGCCAAACAAAGCCAACCATGGGTAAATCCAGCATTACCCACACCCAGAAGTGGGTTATTGCTATTATACAATGACATTATTTAAGAAAAAAAATAATTACTTTTCTTAAATAATGGCATTGTATAATGCCTCCTTGCTGCCCTTCCACAGCTGTCTGGTATTCTGCAGCAGTTCTGATGTACTGCGCATGCGTATGCCTACGCAGTACATCAGAGCTGTGGGCAAAAGCAATGGAGAAAGCAAGATCTACGTTGCTTTTTACAAACTGTTTCGCTATGTTAAATGGGTTTAACATAGTGAGACAGCAAATCTCTGTTGCTTTTTTTAAAGCTGTCTCGCTATGTTAAACCCATTTAACAAAGCGAGACAGTTTTGAAAAAAGCAACGGAGAAAGCAAGATCTCCGTTGCTTTTTATAAACAGTTTCGCTATGTTAAACTCCTTTAACATAGTGAGACAGTTTTTAAAAAAGCAACGGAGAATCTCCGTTACTTTTTTAAAAGCTGTCTCGCTATATATTTTTTTGTTTGTTCTCTCCACTGTAACTGTTTATGTGCTGCATATCACTGTAAAAACATGTGTCCTGTAATTTGTGTGTATACTGATCATGTCTAAATAATCAAATGTGTCTGTAATTTTTCTTTGTGGAGCTTTTCTCCCCGGGCCTCTGCTGAAAAAGGGTCTTTTCGGCTCAGTCAGTCACCCCCGGTTAACAAATGTAAAATAAATAAATAAAATGAACATAGTGAGACAGTGTGAAGCAATAGAGATCTTGCATTTTCCGTTGCTGTAAAAAAAGAGTTATAGTAATGGAAAAAGTCCTGGCAACCGGACCTTTTTCCATTACTATAACTCTGATTTACAACGTGCACGCTGATCAATCAGTGTGCACGTTTTTGAATATTAATGGGGGGGGTCATTGTATAATAAGGTTTATGAACTGCTGTGTGTATCTATTATTGGTTGTATAGGTTTGCCAGTTGATTGAGAAGTAGCTGAAGTAATCAAAAATACACATAGGTTCATAGTTAAGTAGTAGACTACCTGCCCTTGTGGCCCTTTTAAGCCTAGCCAGTTTCCTTTTTTGTGCTTGAAATAACCTATTCCATTGGTTATAGATTGGTCTTACCCATCCCATGGCTGATAACTATATATTACCCCTAATGAGAATAACTGGGACCATACCATAGATAATATGGGGGACTCAAGCATGGGATAAAGCATTTAGGAACTGCCTCTGTCCATTAGTAGTACAGGGGCCAGTTCTGTGGTAAATTTTATGTTTCTCATCAACATATCTAAGTAGTACTTGAAAATGGACAGTGATGAGCTTTGTTTGACATGGATGGGGAGTCTGTTCCACAGCAGTGGTATCCTCTGCGAGATATACCTCTCCCTCCAAACCATTCTGTTGCTGTTGCAGAAGAGGTTTAGATCCCTAGACCAAGTATTTCTGATGCCATTTGACTTGATGATGTGCAATAAATCCATCAGTAATGGATGAAAGGATGCCTTGTATGTCAGACATAAGTCACCTCTTAGCAGTCTGTGCGATACTGAGTATAGAGACAAGGCCTTGAGTATGTCCATGTAAGATATGTTCTTTAGATGTTGTATTCCTTTAGTAAGTCACCTCTGTGGGCATTCCAGTTGTGGCATGTGCCAAAGGGGCATTATATTCAATGACTGACCTAATGAAGGCTGAGTAAAGGGAGAAAAAGACATCCCTAGATAGAATTCAGTAGCTGGTATATCCAGAAGATACACTTTGTTTAAAAAAAAGCATTACGGGATTAACAAGTATTCTAGGCAATGTACAGAAGCCCTGAGAGCAGATGTGCAGACCATTTCTGGTGAAGCAGGCTGGTTGTCAACCGGCCCTCTTATAATGACAAATACTGGATCTCCATGGAATGATGTTGGTAAGAAGCCAATTGTGTTAAAGTCCATTATTTTATCCTTGAACTGTGGCATCATTCTGATTCTCTCACTGAGGGGAGGTTTGGTAGTCATCAGACACAGAGGGCAAAAATATTGTAGAAAAAGAAAAAAAGATTGTTGCTCTCACTGATTGTAAGAAACATTGTGCTTAGACTGTTTTCTTCAAAACTGTTTATTTCTACACTTTATTAGTATCAAGGGTATCAGAACTTTATCGTGAGATGTCAAGCTCTCATTGATTGACATATTGTACTGTCTGAATTTTTGTATCTGTTACTTTATTTCTGTGTTCTTACGGTAATGTATTGTGGATTTCATTAAGTGTTTCTAATTTATCTGTAAAACTTTTAATTGGTTAAGATGTTTGTATGATCTGCCAAGCATTTTTACATGTTTTTACCTGCTTACTTACCTTTGTTGTATCCCTAAAGCCATGGCATGGTGAGAGAGTCTACAAGATAAACTCAGCTGTCTGGCTATGAATTACAAAAATCTATTTCAAATAAAAGTTCTTATCTACAATGTTTTTCATAGCCATTTGATTTCAGATGTTAATCATAAATCATAATATTTTCATTTTTACTTATTTCCTAAATTCTTCCACAGATAATCTTGACCTTGGTCACCTAATATCGTTTCACCATAACCTAAACATGTCGATGAATCAACAGGGAGCACACTTGCTTTTGGTGCCGGAAGATCATAAGGCTGTGGATACTATTCTCACAGTAAAGACTTGGATTAATTTTCCAGTACTGATACTAAAGTTGAACATAAAGGACTGGCTACACTCCTGGGTGTGCCACCTTTGGATGAGATGTTTAAATGAGGTCCCACCTGCTTGAGTTGCTGGTAGCTCAGGTGGATAAAAAAGATCCCATGATACTTACTGAAAAAAGTGCAGGGAAAGATCTCAGTGTCCTGCCCAAACCTCCCCTAGTCGGTATGAATAGCACCTTGAGTCTTCCCTGAAAAGAGGACTCAGGCCTAGCAGGACTAATGTGGTCAACAAAGAAATATCAATAAAAGATCATTAGTATTAAAACATGAGCACTATGATTGGACAGCCTAACCAGCAGGGTCTATATCAGCATTTTGAAAATTTAATAGGTCGAATCACTAAATGTCGAACTGAAATGATCGACCTATTAAATTTTTGAATGCCGATAGAAAAAAAAAACAATTGAAGGGGGTAAGCAGAGGGAAAAGCCCCCCTGCACCCCCACGCCCCCTGTTACTTAAATATACCAACTCTGAGACTGCACTACATTGAAATAAACAGAAATCTCCCCTTACGTTGATTTCCGTTTACCCATTTGATGTTCTGCACTTTCGGCATTCTCGAGCCGACAATATCGGATTCGATATTGTCAGCATTGGAGATACTGATGTAGACCCAACCAGCATACCCATTTTAAATCAATCATATACCAACAGAAAAAAAGTGCGGCCAGTAAAGTGCTATTGAGCAGCTAGACTTTCTATTAGTAATTCTGGATAAAAACATTCCATACCAAGGATATACCAAAATATGAGAAAAATCATTTTTTTTTTTTTTACTTCCCTTGTACTCTGATGTACTGCTCAAGCTTGGTAGCATAACTCCCATATGTATGCGTAGTACTTCAGCAAAGAGACAATGCAGAAGGAGACTAAAGTATCATTATACAAACATGTTATTTATGAAAGGTAAACAATTTCTTTCTTAAATAATGTTATTGTATAATAGCAATAATCCATTCCTGTGTGTGGGTATATCAGGATTTACTCAAGGCTGACTTTGTTTAATCACAAGGGCGAAACCACACCAGCTGTGGATAAATCCTGATATACCCACACACAGTCATTGATTAATGCTTAATAAATAAATAAATTAAAATAAATAAATACTGTTCAAGTT